>NC_133814.1:25152840-25452840 GCF_043250625.1 Sebastes fasciatus
TAAAAACTGAGTGTGTGTGTGTTGTGGCCTCCCATCAGCTCCTCCACTGCTGCTCACTGAGCTCCATCAGACCCATTGATGCTGTTTAGTGTTGCTGAATAACATCTCGGTGAAAGAAATCTCTCGTGTTGTGTTCACAGTGTGTCCTTGATGTAAAAGATGCTTTTTGCTTTCAGCTGAAAGTGATGAATAGAAGAAGAGAAGAAGAGACTTTAGGAAGGTCACAGTGTTTTTCTACCTGTGTCATAAGCAGCACTTTGTGCAGAATAATGAAGCATTTAGATGATGAAGTGACAGCAAACAGCTCCATTAAATGTTTTTCCTTTTGCCTCCCTCTGACCTCACCGGTGAAAAATATCAAATATTTAATAATGATTAATAATAAATCCATGCTAAAAATACACCTTAATGTTAAAGCTTCATTTGTAATCCATGACTTTAGGAATGATATCATGGAGGACTGTTTTTTTATGTCTTTAATGTCTTTAAAATACACATTTAGGTGTTTATTTTACTACATTTTGTCTATATACATCTGTATATTTCTCCTAAATTCACCAAAAGTTAGCATGACATAATGCCTCATTTGCATATTTAAACATAAAATTTCAGAAAACTAATTGTCTTAATGTCAGCAATCAGTCGGGGAAGTTTCACGGTGATATCTATTAGTTTATTTATTTTACCCTATTCACCTGTAATGTGTTTACAATCCATATCTTTGAAGGCTGTTTTCCCTAAATGAGTTTTCTCTCTGACTCCGAGCCATAAATCTCCACTTCATCAGCACTTACATCCACCAAACTTTCCAGTTTCATTCCTCTCTTTATTCTGAAGGTTTTTATAGAGGGGTTTGTTCATATATCATTCAGAACCTGATTTATACAACATTTTATTCCCCAAAAAATGTCGAAAATTGACTTTTTTTTAAAGTCTGTTGACAGTATTTTATGATTTATGGAGTGATAAAAAGAGATGTAAAATCCCCTCTGCAAAAACCTTTGACTGTAATGTAAAAACTAAGAGCGTCTGTCTCCACAGTAAATCATCTGTTGAGTATTTAATGGTTATTTATTTGTGCTTTAGAACGTAACCGCAGTGGAACGATCACATCTCTCTCTCTTCTACCGCTCTCTCTCTTTTTATAAAGTGAGTTGGGAGTCTATCTTTAGTTTTAATGTTATCTAACAAAGATAAATGCTCTCCTCGTCCTAAAATGGTCCTAAATCGATACTAGAGTACTTCCTTGTTTTATGAATGAAGCGGTACAGTCGAAGCAGCGGCGCTGTGTGTGTGTTTCACCAATCAGCGACGGTCATCCCTGCACACCTGCACTCTGAAGGTTCCTGTACTTTTATGAAGTACTACCCCGTGACCAGGAAATGTCCCTGCGGTTGAAATGAGTTCTTCAAAAGGTTCTCAGTTCCTGCGGTGGAAACGGGGCTTATAAGTGAATCAGCCCTAAATCCTCATGAAGTCATCATCTTGTATGCTGAACCTTTTTCCCACTATTGACCTTCGCTGGTTAAAGTCAGCTGATGGGAGGTCTTTTTTAAGGCTTTTAGGCTGCACTTGAATGGAGATTATATTAATCCTGAAGGTGAAATGAACCTCGCAGTGTCAGATTACTGGTGAACTGAATTATAACCCGGCTCACTCTCTCCTCGGGGCGCCTTTTGGGGTTTTACACTTTAAATTACCAGGAAACACATTTGCTTTTATCTCCTAAATGTACTCCATTGTGTTTACTGTGCTGAGTTTGTATTACACAATCCATTTTTAACCTCTTTATGGAAATTATAGTTGTTATTGACTACGAAACTCATTGTTATACCTTGAGAACATGAATTAAACATGAATCTAATGAAGTTAAATTCCTCCTCATTCTGCAGAGGAGAACACTTTAAAGGGACTATTTGTAACTTTCAGAATTGCTTGTTAACAGCGACACCTGTGGCCGTGAAATCAACGAAAGTCAGCGTCGAGCTCGTGCCTGTGCTCGCTCTAAATGGACATGAACGAGCATCGCTCAACACAGCGAGGAGACACACGTCAGCTAAAAGCACAATATCACTCTATATTTCAGCTGCTTGGCAGTAATGTTAGCTGACCAGACGAAGGTCTCTCCATGAATCAATGCTGATACTGTGTTTGCTTCTCCTGCCTCAGCGCAGGCTTCAGCAGCGGGGCTCCCCAGCGAGAAACTCGTCTCCCTGCGCCCGCAGCCGGAGAGAGCAGGAAGACACCGGCAACCGGTCGGTAACGAGACGATAACGTTTCTCTCTGCGGAGCCCCGTCACTTCCCAAGACACGGGAAACCTCTGTTGGAGCTGCAGCATTTATTTCTGCACAAACGTCCACTGTACATTCACTAGATATTCTCAGAGCTAAACTAACTCTCCTGCAGTGTGGAGTGAGCGCGCGTTCACGTCTAGAGGTGGAGCGAGACAGCGAGGACGCGCGCTCTGTCTGAGTGAAGGAGAGCAGGCAGAGGAGACGAGGCTCCGGCCACACGCGAGCGCGCATATGCGAGCGCGCATATGCGAGCGCGCATATGCGAGCGCGCATATGCGAGCGCGCATATGCGAGCGCGCATGTGTGCCGACCCGCTACATTTATACGCTTAGAAAGTTACAAATAGTCCCTTTAAAGGTCCGCTACACTACATTTTAAATCCTGTGCTCAAACTCTCCATTTTACTCATCAATAATCTGGTTTTAAATTCACATTATATCACGAAAAGTCAGAATCTATATGTGTTTGCCTCGTTAAGTTATTGCTTTATAATATTAGATTGTTTATTATATATATTTTAAACAGCCTGTGGGTTGTTTTAAGGATGCAATCTTTTCATTAATCATGATTTTATGTTTGCATTTTTGTTTAATTCAGATTTGTTAATGATTAATCAATTTGTGAATCTACAGAGAATTAATCTGAAGCTATTTTGCTATGATTTGTTAATTAATCGCTTCAAAGAAAACGTTGGCTACAGCTTCAAAAATCTGATTTGATGCTTTAGTACAGAACCGCATTGCTTTCATCTAAGACAGAAAACCAAATCGATTCCTGTATGTCATAAATCTGACTTTCTATCTCATAATAATGAGATCAGGAAAAGGTTAAGGTGGGCATCAATCATCGGTATTTGAGAAGACGGACACAACGCTACCTGAATTAATTAGCTTTTATTGCCTCCTGAGGTATTAATGTCACTGAATAATGTGGATGGTATTATTGTGCTTTTGAAGTCGCTCTGTAAAACCACGAGCAGCTAAAACAGAACAGGATGTTTTACACATCAGAAATGCATCTGCAACAGGATGATCACAGGATAAGAAACCAGATCTGATAATTATCAGAATCAGAATAAGTAGGTTTTTTCCCGTACGAGCACCAACACGTGCTCTGGTGTGTTGGTGCATAACATAAACATAGTAAGAGGATATTAAATGAAAAATGAAAATACAAAAATCAAGAAACATAAATATAGAAGATGAGAAAAATTATAATGAAAATAATACTATAAAGATATGTATAATATATCTGTAGCTGTGCAGCTTTTAGAAGTGGTAGTTTTGTGCAGAAATGTGCAAAAGGTTCACAGTAGGAAGTATAAAAAGAATATGCAACGTACATAGATAAAAAATACATGCGTTAATGTACCGCATACAGATGGATGTGAAGACGTTAAAACATTATTGGTGACATTATTTAGACATTTTCTTTGTTATATATGACAGTTGACTGAATGTCTTTGGGTTTTGGACTGTTGGTCGGATGAAACGAGACATCTAAAGACATCATATCAGGCTTTAGGATATTATAAACTATATTCTTGCTGCCAATGTTGGCCAGAATACACTTGAGGGAAACTGAAAATATTTTTAATCTCAGTGAGGTTTCCCAAGTTGAATAAATAAATCCCTTTTTTGCAAAAAGTATTTGTGTTGTAGAGCTGTTTTCAGTCTGAATCCACGCGTAGACACAGCAGTGCTTTAAGCTTATTACTAACATTATGCATGCTAACATGCTGATGATTAGCATGCATGATGTTTGCAATGTTCACCCTCTGAGTTTAGCACGTTAGCACGATAATGCATTAACGCAAATTTGTTTTAACGCCACCAATTTTTCAGTTTTTCTCAGTTTTAAAGCTAGAGAGAAGATACTGGTATCATATGAAACTAGAAAACCGGATGAATCCATTAGTACCAACCATGTCATACTAGCTTGTCATGAATAAGGTTAAATAACGCTCCAAACTTACAACACATTTTGGCGAGGGAAAACTGGCGATGCCATTTTCAAAGGGGTCCCTTGACCTCTGACCTCCAGATATGTGAATGGGTTCTCTGGGTACCCACGAGTCTCCCCTTTACAGACATGCCCACTTTATGATAATCACATGCAGTTTGGGGCAAGTCATAGTCAAGTCAGCACACTGACACACTGACAGCTGTTGTTGCCTGTTGGGCTGCAGTTTGCCATGTTATGATTGGAGCATATTGTTTTATGCTAAATGCAGTACCTGTGAGGGTTTCTGGATCAATATCTGTCATTGTTTTGTGTTGTTAATTGATTTACAATAATAAATATATACATACATTTGCATAAAGCAGCATATTTGTCCACTCCCATGTTGATAAGAGGATTAAATACTTGACAAATCTCCCTTTAAGGTTCATTTTGAACAGATAAAAAAAATTGCGATTAATCACGATTAACTATTTTAATGGATTAATTAGCGAATTAGCAGTAAACACAAACTACAGCTGAGGTTGATGGGAATCTCTTTAGTTTTGCAGGTTTTGATCATAAACCAAACTACAGTATTGGACATATTATAATGTGGCGCTACATGAAAGAGCAAGTCATTATAATTCATCCTGAGGGGAACATGAATATTTGTACCAAATTTCATGACAATCCATCAAATAGTTGTTGAGATGTTTCAGTGTGGTACAAAGCGGTGGGTGGTCCGACAGACATCCCTACAGCCGTGATGCAAAAATATTAATTTCACCCTTTTGGAAACAGATTTCTATTTTAAAAGAGAGCGACGGATAACTTACCGAGCAGATCTGTTTCCTGCAGCGTTTTAATTTCAGTTGTGCTTTTAGAGTTTGACCTCAGAACAAACTGTGGTGCAGAGGAGTTCAGGAAGAGTTCGACACCAGCGCAGAAATCTGATCCACTTCACTTACTCAGCCTAAAAAATGTGATTTCTAAAACATCTACAGCTGGTAGAAAATGGGTCTAATTATTTGATTCTGTGACCCAGATCATGTTTGAAGAAGTAGTGAAATATTAAAGGGACTGTTTGTAACTTTTTAAGCGTATAAATGTAGCGGGTCGCCACACATGCGCGCTCGCATATGCGCGTTCGCGTGTGGCCGCTGCCTCTGCTCCTCTGCCTGCTCGCCTTCACTCAGACGCTCACTCCACACTGCAGGAGAGTTAGTTTAGCTCTGAGAATATCTAGTGAATGTTCAGTGGACGTTTGTGCAGAAATAACTGCTGCAGCTCCTCCAGACCAACAGAGGCTTTCCGTGTCTTGTGAAGTGACGGGGCTCCGCAGAGAGAAACGTTATCGTCTCGTTACCAACCGGGTGCCGGTGTCTCCCTGCTCCACTCGCAGCCGGAGAGAGCAGGGAGACACGCTGCGGAGCCCCGCTGCCTCAGCCTGCGCTGAGCAGGAAAAGCCAACACTAGGATCAGCATTGATTCATGGAGAGACCTTCGTCTGGTCAGCTAACATTACTGCCAAGCAGCTGAAATATAGAGTGATATTGTGCTTTTAGCTGACGTGTGTCACTGTTTTGAGCGATGCTCGTTCATGTCTATGTAGATATGCTATTTTGTAATATTATCCCATCTCTTTTTCTCCGTTTAAGCCCCCCGACACAAACATTTCTCACAGCGGGTGCACTACTTGTCTTGTCTTCAGCGCATCACGCTCCTTTCTTCCTGCACGTCGTGCTCTATTATCTGCAGCATGTTGTTTTTACACTTGTCTCTTGCTGATTTGTATGCTCATGCTAATTTCTGTGTACACAATTACATAAACAGGATTGGCCCAAGGGGAAGACGAGTAGAGGAGGAGGGGTGAAATCAAATTAAATCTGGCTTTTAATCTATTGTTTCTTGTTTTCCACTGACAGCGAGGACTTACTGGTGGTGTTGTATCTGACGCCGTAGAACATCTCGGGACAGGGTCGCGACACCATCTGGCCGGCGCTGCTCCTGGGCCAGCAGGTGCCGATGCCATCGATGGAGGTGTCGCAGGAGAGCCCCGAGCCTGAAAGCGCGAAGACAGAAATGTTAGACGTACATTCCTGGCATGGCTCAACAACTACATATAGCCACGGTGAAATTCTGACAATGCTCCAAAGATGTTGGCAATAGATTGTGTGTCTGAATAAGCTGTTTGTGTTTAATGATTACTCCTGAGCGTTGTCTCCTGTGGTGCGTCGCCAAATCTATTTCCAGCATTGTTCTAGTCTTTGATGTTGTAATCTGAGTTCAGATCAAATCTATCTCCCTGGTGGGGAACTCCACAACAATGCTTTGTAGTAGCAACAACAGTAGGGGAATCAGTTTCACACACTGAGAGAAGATGAACGACTCACCGCTCCACTGACCCGTGGCGTTGCTCAGCGTTTGGTTCCAGGTGGAGGCCAGCGACTGTACTGCAATCCAGAGGGAGAGTCTCATCAATAACCTCGATCACAGTTTGCACACTGTAGAGGAGGGCTATGAAAACCTCATTACATTCAGCTTAGCAGCGACACAGGGGTGAGCATGAAAGGGCAACGGTAAACACTGGTGACAGACCTTTCCCCGAGCAATAACGGGACGGTGGCAGCAAATATGAATGTAGACGTGCCCCGAGGGTCAAGCTATTATTTCTGCAATAACTCAAGAAGATTTACATAAAAGAAGATGCGGTGTTCTGCGGGGCAAAGTTCATGCTTCAATCCAACGCTTTCACGTTTCATAACCAATGTTTTGTCATCTGTTTGTGATGAGGAAATCAATGAATGAAAGGAAAATATGAAGTTTTAGAAACAACATTGGTTGTTTGCTCAAATGCCTAAAACAACACGTAGTTATGTTTTCTTGACAAACACTCTTCTAGTGGCCACATGAATTATGACTCTTGTCTGTTGTGAATTTGTGAATGAATTGTGTCTTTGATTTGGGAGACGGTTCTTCCTCTAACCTTTAAAGAAGCACTCTGCAGATTTTCCACATAAACATGAGTTTACTAGCAGCGTCAGGCAGTAAATGTGATCACTGGGTCATTCCTGTTATGCAGCAACATTTCTGTCCCCGTGAATTACTTCACCTTTAAAATGTGTCAGATATTTATAACAAATGGTTTACATTATAGATTAAGGTCTTCTTTAGAACATAAACAAAGAATAATGCACATTAAAAATACTTTTTTTTACTTTACTGAGCTTTTTTTGGTACAAGTGCTCAATTTTTCCACGTCCCCAATGCAAAGTGATCAACTTCTACAAGATATATAAGCCATAAAATTATAAGATTACTCAAAATATTCTTATATATTACACAGGGTGAGCATAAACTTAAACTTAAAAGTCTTTTTTCTCATGTTTCATGACGTCAATCTGTTTTTCACGCTCAAGTTTAACCCTACTCAGCTTAATTATGAAGAAAGTTGACCTTACCTACCACAATATGAGAGCGAGAAGCATGCATTTCCGTTCATTTTTGCATTGCATTGCATTTTTGCATCCATTTTTATCTTGTAACTTTATATTTTTTTTGTCAACTTAACTTAAAGTAGTAGAACATTTTATTTCATTTTTGCATACATTTTTAGCTTGTAATTATTTTTAACATGTTGAACCAGATCGGCATGATGTGCTCGTATATCACACTTACAATTACGGCAAACTGCCTGCGAAAAAACGCAACCCACGACTACCAATATTTATAAGTGACTTTTCAGGCAAAGAAGCCCAAAGTCACTTGTAATAAGCGGACTTGGCAACTTGTTCATAAGTATTATAATAGTTTATTGAAGAACACTTATAGTAACACTTTAATATCCTAAAATTAGAAGTGTACTAAAATCTAAAAATGGATTGTTACGCCCATTTCCACTTCACAATAGAAATACTGGGCTCTCTGCACATAGCTCACATGCACTAACATGCACTAAGAGGCACGCACGGGCCTGCAGAATATGTGACATTTGAATGAGGAGGATGTGGAGTTGTGTTTGAAAGCACCATTGTTACAGTTATAAAAGTGATGTAACAAGTAATAAAGTAAAACAGGTATTATTCATTTATTTATTTTAGGGGTGTGAATGGATGAATGAGAGACAAAATGTAAAGCGCTTTGCCCGGTAAGTAAATACAGTCCATTTACCATCTATCAGTGTTAAATAGACGGAGTACTGTTGTGGTTTTATGTCCTCATGGCTCATTTGAAGTCAGTGACAAACAACCATTTAGTAGTTCATGTTGGAGGATTTGTAACTCCCATCATACCTCAGGCATCACTCGGGCTGGGTATCATTTCATCCGTGGCAAACTGATACCTGAGCTTCAGTCCTGATGTACAAAATGTGCCAAACGGTTCGATGCATCAGAGTTAAATAAAGAACATTGTCTCCTCTCCTCTGAAATATCTGAAGAGGAAAGTAATCGAGCAGAAGAATCTAATTCTATTTCAGTTCTTCAGTGCCAGTTATGATCCTTGACTAAAACTGAAACAACTTCTATTTAAGTTTTTATATTTGTTTTTGGTCGATCATGAAAAACTATTACTACTATTACATCTATTTAAATAATCCATTTATCCGTTACGTTGTGCCGTTACGTTGTGCCGTTACGTTGCGCCGTTACGTTGCGCCGTTACGTTGCGCCGTTACGTTGCGCCGTTACGTTGCGCCGTTACGTTGCGCCGTTACGTTGCGCCGTTACGTTGCGACGTTACATTGTGACGTTACGATGTGACGTTACGATGTGACGTTACGATGTGACGTTACGATGTGACGTTACGATGCGACGTTACGATGCGACGTTACGATGCGACGTTACGTTGCGACATTACGTTGCGACGTTACGTTGCGATGTTACGTTGCGACGTTACGTTGCGACGTTACGTTATGACGTCACAATGTGTCGTTATTATTTTAAAGAACACAAACCATGATCTTTTCTCTAACCTTAATCAAGTTTTTTTGTTGCCTAAACCTAACCGATCGTTTCACATCATTAAGCACGTGGCATTGTGCGTTTCTGCAAACGTGATACGAGGCTGATATGAAACGTCTTTTTGGATCAGAAACGTCAACATTAAACATGTCCCGTGGTTTGCACGGTACAATGCCAAAAAAAATTCTGCCAGCTGGGTTGATTTATCATTTCAGTCATTTCACAAAGCAAAAACTTAACAGTCTTTTCTCTCTTTTATATATTTGTAAACTGAATATTTGAGGGTTTTGAACTGTTGGTCGGACAAAACAAGACCATGAACTCAGCTCCTTCGGCTCTGTAAAACTGTGATGTGCAGTTTTTTTACGTCATCTTTGACATTTCATAGATTAAATGACTAACTGATTACTCATTCAGTTGCAGCCCTTGACACTCCGCTGACACTCATTACGTACTGAAGTTCACCCAGTCATTACACAGCTATGTGATAATAACACATCTCATTGTTACTACTGAGCTACCTGGGACATATTTACGAGTATTAAACCTGGAGGCAAAAACAAGAAGACAAGATTCCTGTGCATGGTGGTATGTTCTCTGGGTGTGTGCTGCGGTTAACAGTGTTTAATAACCAACTATTACTGTACTTGTGAGGTCCATGTGGAGACAGATTTGATAAGATTTAGCTAATAAACACAAAGACAGAGTTGTGATTAGGCACAAAAATCAATTCAATCACGAGTGTAGTAACATCTGCCTTTTAAGAGTTGCTGTTGTTGTAAACATGGACTTACATGAGACATTTCCTGATAGCATGAGCAGAGCTTCACACGTCAGATCTGCTACGGAGCCGGAGGGCAGGAGGCTCATGATGGCACACACCTGTAAAACAGAGTCAAATCAATGAATCAAACGTTAATGTAACATCGTGTAATACTCCTTTTTAATTCCCTCACGTATACACAATCCAGCTGAAAGACTCTCGGTGCCCTTGAGCAGGCGATGCATGTATTCTGGAGCGCTTTGTAGTCGGTAATAATTTTCCCGCTCCGTCAACACTCTTTCATGTTTACACATACAAGGACTCAATAAAATATAAAGGCTGCTTCATGGAGGGCTGCAATTCTAAATTTGGTGTTTGCAGTTAGCCTACTTTACATGTAATGCAGTAAATAATGCACATAATCGAGGAGGAGTTCTGTGAATCTGCCGGGTCTCATGTGGCCGAAGCTTGTTTTTACCCACAACAATGTAAGATAGCATCTGCTCTATTTACACATCATGCAGGGATGAAGAACCTGTGTTTAATGTTTAGATGACAGCACGGTGGATTTATATCTTGTGACTGTTGGGGAACAAACTGCTGCATGCTGCACTGGTGACAGGTAGGAAACCAGTGATCGCTGCTGGCAGCATCTGTCAGAGAGACAGCAGACCTCAGATCAGCTCTTACTGCTTGTTTTCCTCCGGTCTGTGAAATCTTGCAGATGCCGTTAGGAGCACCGGAGGACATGATTTTTTGTCAGGTTATCTGTTTCATGAACTACTGTCACGATGTAGCGACCGTTTTATAAGAATAACTTTTTTTAATCATATTTGCTCCAATCTCGCCTCCTGATGCTTTAAAGGGAGATTTATTGCACATTTTTTATCTGTTCAAAATGTACCTTAAAGGGAGATTTGTCAAGTATTTAATCCTCTTATCAACATGGGAGTGGACAAATATGCTGCTTTATGCAAATGTATGTATATATTTATTATTGTAAATCAATTAACAACACAAAACAATGACAGATATTGTCCAGAAACCCTCACAGGTACTGCATTTAGCATAAAACAATATGCTCAAATCATAACATGGCAAACTGCAGCCCAACAGGCAACAACAGCTGTCAGTGTGTCAGTGTGCTGACTTGACTATGACTTGCCCCAAACTGCATGTGATTATCATAAAGTGGGCATGTCTGTAAAGGGGAGACTCGTGGGTACCCATAGAACCCATTTACATTCACTGATCTGGAGGTCAGAGGTCAAAGGACCCCTTTAAAAATGGACATGACAGTTTTTCCTCGCCAAAATATAGCGTAAGTTCGGAGCATTATTTAACCTCCTTCATGACAAGCTAGTATGACATGGTTGGTACCGATGGATTCTTTAGGTTGTCTAGTTTCATATGTATAATATACATATTCTTACTACACTGCAGAATAAGCTTTGCAGCTCTTAGCTTCACCTCAACCAACAACAAAAACACTGCTCACACATCAAGTGACGATAATCCTCTAATACATATATAACACGACCTGTACTTTTACGAAGGCGTGACTTCTACTTCTAATGAGTGTTTAATTGTCTTTTACTCCAGTAAAGGATGAGAGTACTTCCTTTACTTCTTCTTCCACAGAAGCACTTAACGCCCCGCTGGTTAAATACAGGCTTGTTTGATCCCGTCGTCATCGACGTGGTGGCCACCTGTCATGTTGAGCTTTAATTACCTGGGAGGAGGAGGAGGACGGCCAGCAGGACTACAGTAGGTCACTGTGCTCTGATACCTGGACTCACTGAGCATGAAACAGACACAGCGAGCCATCAGGAACTCTTCTTTGAATCTGGGGCGGCGGTCTAGCAGTTTACATGATGTGACTACACACACTGCTGCTATTTCACAATTCACGCTGCTGTGACCGTCAGGTATGAATGTGCTTTTTACACTCAGCGGTGACACATTTAATAGGCTGGCTCGCTGGGTAAAAAAAAAATCTCCCTGATGTCACCATGAAACTTCCCCAGTTCATTACTTACTTTAAGACTATTATATTTTGTTTTACAAGTTTTCTCAAATGTTATGTTTAAATATGCAAATGAGGCATTATGTCATTAAATATGTGTTAAGTTTCATACTTTTCCAGAACAGAAATCTGAACACTGAATAAAGTTAGGTTCAAATTCTTGTTTTATTTTGTTGACATATTAGAGTCGAAGGTTTTTCTCTTTTCATCACTCCATAAATCCATAAAAAAAACATAAAGAAATCATTTTTTGTCATTTTTTTAGGAATATAATGTTCTATAAATCAGACTATGAATGATATGCATGCACACTCGCACTCTATGGACATTATAGGACACTAAACAAATTATATTATTATTATAGGAAACATTATTCAGCTGCAAGCATCTAAACTGTTCCACTGATTTTAAAAGTTGTATAATGAAGGAAAAAAGAGACAAAAACAAAATGTTGGATCATAAAACATGATCAGGATGTCCATAAGTGAAAGTTTCATATACTATAATTATGTAAATACTGTATATCTTAAAACATGTCCTAAATGAGTCTTAGTCTGTGGGGACTAATCCTTTCATCTTCTCATAATAATTAGAAGATTTTAATGATATTTTTATTATTTCAAATTCATCTTATTCATCTACTCTAGCATCTTTACATGCACTTTTTGACATAATCTGGTTTAAATCATTCTCCGGACGTGATATAGAACATAACCTGGTTATCAATATCGCTGTATTATGTAGAGCTGCAACGATTAATCGATTAGTGGTCAACTATTAAATTAATCGCCAACTATTTTGGTAATTTTTCAAGAAAAAGAAGTTTAAAATTCTCTGATTTCAGCTTCTTAAATGTGAATATGTTCTGGTTTCTTTCCTCCTCTATGACAGTAAACTGAATATCTTTGAGTTGTGGACAAAACGAGACATTTGTGGATGTCATCTTGAGCTTTTTTCACTATTTTATAGACCAAACAACTAATCGATCAATGGAGAATATAATCAACAGATTAATCAGCAATGAAAGTAATGGATGGTTGCAGCTCTAGTATGATTCAAATATTATCTTTTGATGCCTCCACATTGATCAGTCTCTGTCACTTCTGAGCTGAGCTGCATGTCAATATGAGACTGATCACGTTTTATCACTTAAATTTCGTTTTTGGACTTTTTTTGTCCTTCATTATACGACATAGGGAGCACATGTTAAAATCAGTGAAGCAGTTTATATACAGCATATGTTTGCCTATAATATCTAGTTTATTATGGTATTTCCTCTCGTGTGCACGTGTTGTAGCCGACCAGCAGCAGCCCTGAGCTGTGGTTTACTTGCAAAATGTCACTGAAAACAAAAAAAGCTCTGAAACAAGAAACAATAAAGCCGAACGTTACAGCGCTTAAGGCGAGACACTACGGGCAAAAACATTAATATTCATGGACTGATTCATTTTGAGATTTTGGGGCTATTTTACTTCCATAACATGTCTTCTCGTCTAAAAAGAAATCATTGAAAATACACATTTAGGTGTTTATTTTACTACTTTGTCTATTCGCGTCTGTAGATTTCTCCTAAATGAACCCTTATATGGCATTAGATATTTAATATTTAAACATACAATTTCATGGTGATATCTATTAGCCTGCAGTGTCTCCCCTTAAATAATGAACAAGCTGATCTTGTCTTGAAGCAAGTTGATTTGCATTGAAAGCAGGTTGAAATATTCACACCAGACCGGCTGATTTAGGGACTCAATTTCAGATTATAATGACTTGATAAGATGGAGATTTTTCACTGAATGATGCATCACGTTTTACACGTTGATTATGTGTTTTGCATGAAAAATATCCTGCACAATATGCAACACAAGTAAGAACTAGACCTGATAAATGTAGTGGAGTAAAAAAGAACAATATCTCCCTCTGAAATGTAGTGAAGAAGAAGTGTAAAGCTGTTTATTATTATAAACTATCAAATTTTGGACTCTTTAAATTTGCAATAACTGTTTTTATTGGCCACTGGGGGGCAGCAGAAACAAGCTGTGAGCACAACACTGACATATCATCACCTTTAAATTGGCGAAGTTGTTAGCAAACAAAGTATTTCACTTGTGACTATATCACATTTTAGAAGTTGATTATATGTTTTATATAAAAAAGTATTAGTAGTGGTATATAGCTGCTGATAGTGGAGTAAAAAGTACAATATTTCCTTCTGAAATGTAGTAGAGTAGACGCATGACGTAGCATTACTTAAGCACAATTTTGTACTTTATACTTGGGTATTTATTAGGGTTGAAACTAGAAAACCTGATGAATCCATCGGTACCAACCATGTCATACTAGGTTGTCGTGAAGGAGGTTAGATAACGCTCCAAGTTTGCGCTAAATTTTGGCGAGGAAAAAATGTCATGGCCATTTTCAAAGGGGTCCCTTGACCTCTGACCTCCAGATCAGTGAATGTAAATGGGTTCTATGGGTACCCACGAGTCTCCCCTTTACAGACATGCCCACTTTATGATAATCACATGCAGTTTGGGGCAAGTCATAGTCAAGTCAGCACACTGACACACTGACAGCTGTTGTTGCCTGTTGGGCTGCAGTTTGCCATGTTATGATTGGAGCATATTGTTTTATGCTAAATGCAGTACCTGTGAGGGTTTCTGGATCAATATCTGTCATTGTTTTGTGTTGTTCATTGATTTACAATAATAAATATATACATACATTTGCATAAAGCAGCATATTTGTCCACTCCCATGTAAGAAATTATTGCAAATATTGAGGATCGCAATATTATGTTTTGTGATATTGTATATTTGCAAAGAGATGCACCCTCTCAGTGAATATGCCCTCTCAAAGTATTGCTATATGATTTTACAGGGACTTTGATGAATGCAAATACAATTCCCACTGTTCTGATTGAAATAATAAACTTTTTTTACTCAGATTATATATATAAGGTGTTGTGATCTTTATACTATGACAGTTTTCCTAAAATTAGATTTAAGAAATTGCAATATATCACCTTGCTTACAGTATCGCAATATATTGAATAGTACCCCTGTATCATGATACCACAGCAAACATGTGACATCAGGAAGACGTTTAGATCATGTCAGTATAACGTCCGTCAGCCCAGACACACTTTTCTACGTCTGGTGGACGTGCAAGTTGGGATCAATATTTGAACGAATGTCTGGTTAGGGGCTTTTTTGGACGTCTGTGGACGTGCAAAATGGGTTCAATATCTAGACGTCTGACTATAGGACCCCTTTTGGACGTCTGTGGAGGTGCAACTCAGATTCACATCAATAGTTAAACGTTAAAAAGCCGTTTAAAAAAGCCGTCGCAAAAACTTTCATTCTGGCTCCTCAGTGGACGCCGACGGAGACGTTAAATTCATGTCTTTTGGACGTGTCTTTGCTCAGTGGGACGTATCGCATTGACAGATTCTTGACAAAACACAGCCGTACTCCCACGTTGATGAGCGTATTAAATACTTGACAAATCTCCCTTCAAGGTACATTTAGAACAGATAAAAATATGTGCGATCAATCATGAGATTAAAGTTGACTAGTCAACTGATCATGTAAGAGGGAGGCAGTCGTAAAAAGATCAGAGTACTTCCTCCACCACTGATAAACACTCAAACACAGTACAAGTACCTCAGAGCTGAGCTGTACTTGAGTAAATGTACTCAGTTACTTTGTGACCTTACAAGCAGACATGTGAGGAGCGTGCTCTTAAATCACAACAATGGAGGACACGAATAGAAAAGCAGGAGGGACTTTAAAAACAGGTCCAGAGGATTCTTTGACTATTCTTAGTGCAGCAGCAGCAGCTACTCACACACACACACACACACACACACACACACACACACACACACACACTAACACACACACTAACACGTATAATGGGCAGGAGGTGAAGTGATTCATCTGTACCATCACCAAACACACATGTCCTTATAATTCACAACATATCATACCACATGACTCATCTCAGGGAGGCATTTCTTCTCAAGACTTCAAACATGATAATTGGACTTTATTCTTTCTTTTTATTGGGATGATCCATGAGAACAGGAAGTGAGAGGAGTGCACTTGCTGCTGCATTAACACTTCTAATCTCCAGTGTCCCAAATCCGGCTTGTTTTCAGCATCAGCATTCGGAGCTCTCTCTCTCTCTCTCTCTGAGGAGTCCTACAAAGAGGAATCGTGTCACTTGGGATCGTTTTCTCATGCCATCTTAACCCAGAGTCCTGCTGCTTCGTGTTTCACTGTTTACAAGTGAAACACACAGCTTCACAGCGCGTATTATCTACTATAATATGATGCAGATTGTTGTGTTAATATATATATATATAGTCGGAAGGGTGCAGATATAAAACCCAATCACAGGTCATTTCATTGAGAGAGCGTTCCTATTGGCTGTGCTCCAGTCATGTGACCAGAACTTGGCGTTCCTTCACCAGAACGTTCTCATTTTACAGCTCAACCGTGCACTACAAGATGATTCTGAAGACATCTGAGGAGAGAAATAGGCATTAACGTAATATAATATTCATATTTGATCAGCGCTGCCTATTTGACCGTTTGGTCGGAGTTCAGAGTGATTGACAGCAGACCTCAGATCAGCTCTGACTGCTTGTTTTCCTCCGGTCTGTGAAATCTTGCAGATGCCGTTAGGAGCACCGGAGGACACAGAGGGAACATGATTTTTACCAGGTTACTACTGTCACAATGTAGCGACCGTTTTATAAAAATAACTTTTTTTAATCATATTTGCTCCGATCTCGCCTACTGATGCTTTAAAGGGAGATTTATTGCACATTTTTTATGTTAGGGTATAAAACCCTCTCCAAGTCTCTGAGGATTACTGTCCTGGTTCAGAGCACTGAGTTTCAGAGAAAAGGGTTTTAATGTAATGGATATTATGTGTTTTTAAATAGCTGTGAGATGGATAATATGATGGAGTTAAATCCTCCAGCATCTTTATTATTATTATTCATATTATTAATATATATGTGTATGTGTATATACTGTATTATATATATATATATATATACTGTATATTTTACTCATTTATTTTCTTTTTGGTTTGTTTTTGTTCTCCCTATGCTCTACACATATAAGGAAGGATGTTTGTATGTGTTTAAGAGTATATATATATGTCATATATGACCATCTAGCCTCATTCAATGCCAAACACACACCCATTATCCACACACACACACACACACACACACAAACACACACATTCTTCAACCTGCTTTTATCCCCTTGTATTGTATTGTTTTAGTTTAGTTTAGTTTTGTTTTTGTACTTTGTTATTTGTCTTTCTCTGTATAATATAATTTGGTCTTTTTTGATATATGTCCCTGCAGGTTACATGTCTTCACTTTATAACACAATATAATAAAAAAATAAAATCCTCAAGCATGCATCAAGATTATATACACTAGACACATCTTTTATTATTAAAGCTATTTTTAATTAGAAGAGGGTTTAATAAATGAACTTACCTCAAGCAGACAGAAGCATTTGCGACGCATTTCCACACCTTTTTTTATTTCTCACATGTCGATAAATGTCTTCCTCTTCTTCACAATGTGTGTTTTTTATCCAGAGAGACTCCACACCTTCTTCTTTTTAGTTTAATTACGCAAAGAAGAAAAAAAAGTCTCACAATGTGTTTATGTGTCCAGAAAGATGTCCAGATTCTTCTGCTCCATGAAGATGTTTTTAAATGAAAAGAGGAGGATCTGTTCAGGTGATCAGCTGTAATGAAGTCTCTCTCTCTCCGTCAGTTTGTGTTACCGGCGACTGGAAACCGAATCCACCTTCTGGAGAGACGCGCAGCATCACATCGAGACACTAAACCGGGCTGGTATACTCTTCACAGGCTGGACCAGGAACAGGAACTCCTCTTTACTCCGCAGAATGACACCGACATGTCCTCACTACTCCTTTCTCTCTCTCTGTCTCTCTGTGTCTCTCCAGCTTCTTCTTGTTGTGCGTCCTGCTGCTCCGGAGTCTCTCTGTTGGTTCACATCGTCTCCGTCGACGCACCGCCCACGTTGTGCCACTTAAAGGTCCCATATCGTGCTCATTTTCAGGTTCATACTTTTTGTGTTTTTGTGTTTTTGTGTTTCTACTAGAATATGTTTACATGCTTTAATGTTAAAAAAACAACTTTATTTTCCTCATACTGTCTGTCTGAATATACCTGTATTTACTCTCTGTTTGAAAACGCTCCGTTTTAATGCATTTTGACGGAATTGCAACAGTAACTTTACATTTTTCTTGTCAGCTAAACTTAAAGTAGTAGAACATTTTATTACATTTTTGTATACATTTTTAGCTTGTAACTTTACATTTTTCTTGTCACCTTAAAGGTCCCATATCGTATCCTTACCTACCACAATATGAGAGCGAGAGGTATGCATCTCAGGGGAGACACCGGAGTTTTGGTCGGAGACGATAACGTTTCTCTCTGCGGAGCCCCGTCACTTCACAAGACACGGGAAACCTCTGTTGGTCTGGAGGAGCTGCAGCAGTTATTTCTGCACAAATGTCCACTCTTCTGCAGTGTGGAGTGAGCAGCATGCACGTGAGGTGGAGCGAGAACACACGCGGTGTGTGAGTGAAGGCAAGCAAGCAGAGGAGCAGAGGAGCAGTCTGAACAGCGTAGCCACATGCGAGCGTGCATGGGAAACCGACCCGTTAGATTTATACGTGTAAAAAGTTACAAACAGTCCCTTTAAAGGTCCCATATCGTGCTCATTTTCAGGTTCATACTTTTTGTGTTTTTGTGTTTTTGTATTTCTACTGGAACATGTTTACATGCTGTAATGTTAAAAAAAACAACGTTATTTTCCTCATACTGTCTGCCTGAATATACCTGTATTTACCTTCTGTCTGAAACGCTCCGTTTTTGTGCATTTCAACAACGGAATCACAACAGAATTGCGTTGCCTGGCAACAGTTTGGGTCCATGTTTACTTCCTGTCAGCTGATGTCATTTACATACACTGCAACCAGGAAATAAACTGGGACACATTTAGAATGTTTACGTTTAAAACCGGGTAATGGTCTAAATATTGTATATTTGTGACATCACAAATGGACAGAAATCCCAACGGCTTGTTTCAAACACACAATTTTCGAATAAGGGGTCTGTGTGTATTTCTCTGTATATTGAGCGCTTCGATACTTTCACAGTATTTATATGGAATTTAAACCTGCTTTATAATATAAAAGACATGAGAATCTCCCTTTTTACAATATGGGACCTTTAAACCGGGAGGAATATAACTCAATTCCTCGTGGTGGAGTTAATTATGCAACATGCTCTTGGGTCCCTCGCTGCTCCAGATCCTAATCTCTAATCCCCTCCTGCAATCTAGACGTCACACTGCTGGGAGAAAGTTAAAAGCTAAAAGGGTTGAACTGATTTTTTTTGGAGAGAGGAAAAGAATCCGTGCGCATTACTGGAGAGAAGAGGAGCTCATCCAGGAAAGGAAAACCCTTTTTTAACACGTGTCCCTGTTTTCAGCTGAATTAGTGGCAAAAGCTCTGAGTTGACAGATTTGGCTGCGAGCGCAGAAGGACAGATGGTCCCACTGTGGTAATAAAAGTTAAGCATCTCCCCTCAGGGATCTTTGTAAATAAACTCCGATGCAAATGAGTGCCCAAAAAACAGGCTCTTTAAAAATAGACTCCCCATTCAAATGTGCTGAAACAATCAGGATCCATCCTAATTAAATCCGGTGCGTCATAACATGATTTAAAGGGGATCAGAAAGAACACAATACAGTTTACTGTTGCACAGAATTAAGTTTATTATTATGGATTTGTTTCTCTAATTTTGGAGCCTTTAAATTTGCATTTTTTGTTGTGCCACCGGGGGGCAGCAGCTGTAGCAGCAACCTTTTAAAGTTGATACAGAGAAGTTTCAGCATAATTTCAATGGGTTATGGGTTTCTTTATTAATACCCAATAAGGGTAAATGTGTTGTGCAGACGGGAGATTCAGCATTCCAGAGTTAAAACAATATAAAACAAGACACTCCACTGAGCAAAGACACATCCAAAAGATTTAACATCTCTGTCGACGTCCAAAAGACGTCCACTGAGGAGCCAGAATGAAAGTCTTTCCAACACAAACTACACGGAAGCACCAAAACCTCTTGGTTGTATCTAGTGAAGCCCGTCTGTTAAAAAGTGTTGGCCGCGATCGGAGGACGCGGGGGAGACCGTAGCTTTGGTCTCCAGGACCGGAGTCTCTGCTCTACTCTGCTCCTCTGCTTGCCTTCACTCACACACCGCGCTCGTTCTCACTCTTTCGCTCCACCTCACGTGCATGCACGCACACTCCACACTGCAGAAGAGTTAGTAGCTCTGAGAATATCTAGTAATTGTACAGTGGACGTTTGTGCAGAAATAACTGCTGCAGCTCCTCCAGACCAACAGAGGTTTCCTGTGTCTTGTGAAGTGACGGGGCTCCGCAGAGAGAAACGTTATCGTCTCCGACCAAAACTCCGGTGTCTCCCCCGTTCCCTCCGGCCGCGGTCAGGAGGCTGAAGCAGGAAAAGCCAACACTAGGATCAGCATTGATTCATGGAGAGACCTTGGTCTGGTCAGCTAACATTACTGCCAAGCAGCTGAAATATAGAGTGATATTGTGCTTTTAGCTGACGTGTGTCGCCTCACTGTTTTGAGCGATGCTCCTTCATGTCTATGTAGAGCGAGCAAGTGCGAGCAACAGGACGCTGACTTTCGTTGACTTCACGGCCACAGGTGTCACTGTTAACAAGCAATTTCTGATTCTTACAAACAGTCCGAACGCCAAGTTCTGGTCACATGACCGGAGCACACCCAACAGGAACGCTCTCTCTCTGAAATGACCTGTGATTGGTCAAAGTCTCCCGTCACAGGTTAGATGTTTTAAAACCTGAAAACAGAGCCATGAGGAGGAGCAGAAGTCTGGTTTTCTCTCAGAACACTTGAATTACAATATGCTGAAAGGTTCTTATGGAATTTTTGCCCAATAATGTCAAAAAAATATACTGCCTACTGCCACTTTAATATAAAATAATTGAGGTAATAAATGTGCAAATGAAGCTGTGAAAAAATTCAATTCATGTACACGATTATGACAGACTAAAACAGGATGGAGTGTGGGTGAGACAGGAACTATAAAGCTGTTAGACGGAGGTGAGGTGTTGGAGAGAGTTATTGCTTTATAGGCAGGAAAGATGTCCTGTAGCGGTCCTTGTGACAGTGAAGCTGAATCAGCCTATCTGTCTAGTAGGTGGTGAAGAGGGTGGTAAGGACGGCCTCTGAGCGAGGAGAACGGCGTTACCACGGTTTTGGAAAGGGAGGAGTGAGCAGAGGGGAACTCAGTGTGGTTCAATTCAATTCAATTCAATTTATTTTTGTATAGCGTCAAATCACAACAGAAGTTATCTCAAGACGCTTTATCTATAGAGCAGGTCTTAGACCGTACACCATAGTTTAGAGACCCAACAAGATCCACCAAGCGCACTGTGGCCAGGAAAAACTCCCCGATTACTGGGAAGAAACCTGGAGCAGAACCGGGCGCAGGGCTGGCGGCCATCTGCCGAGACCGGCTGGGGGGATAGAGAGAGAGAGAGAGAGAGAGAGAGAGAGAGGGAAGCAGCCACAATAGTAGCCTAGCAGCTGTAATAGCTAATACAAGTAGGACTGATAACACAAAACCAATAGTGGTGGATGGAAAAAGTGATAATACAACTATCGGAATTGATATCATTGGGTCGTCCTCAGACGGGCTTTCAAGCGGAGCTTCCAGCTGTCTCAGTCCACCATACGTCTGGCTAGCTCGCCAGCACTGTCCAGCATCTCTCCACAGTACATCCATGGTTGCAATCTGCATCCACACAAATCCTAAACACACTGTCCCTTTAATCTGTTTACACATCAAGCAGAAACAAAGCAACATTAGCATTCACTTAGAGTTTCTTTTAGCTCTGTTTTTAGTCCCCACCAACCAGAAGTTTAAGTCATAATCCAGACTAAAAACAACACAGTTTAAACTGACAAATGCAGGAAGGACAGCTGGGTTTATTACTGTGGGTGTTTACCGCTTTGAATTATGTTTTTATATTATTTTTTTTACTCGCTCTTGAGTCCGTTTCACACCACCGGAGACGGGGACGCAGCTGACAGAAGGCTGAAATAGTCATACACTCAACTTCACTGGTTAAAGGACATACTGAAGTATAATACTCTCAACCATTACTCATTTAAAAGCTATTTATATCTAGACGACTATGACTTGTGAATGTTCTGCTAAATTAATAAGTGTGTTAATTTACGCATTCACACATCGGGAGTTTTTTCTTGTACCAGCTGTCCTTCCTACATTTAGCAGCTTCAACTGTGTTGATTTTAGTCTGGATTAAGTGTTTAACTTCTTCTTATTTGTCTAATATAGTTTGCTCTTCCTTTGTTAAATGTGCCGCTCTGCCTGTCTGTCTGCAAATCTGTAGACTTGTCCGTGTTTGCGATTGGTCAGATGCTGCAAACACCGTCCCGTTCATGTGAACGTGTTCATATCCAGACTGAGAAACCCTGGGTTGATTTACCGAGTTGATAACCACCATCGTAGGACCGCTTAGCGGGATCTCGTTTGTTAGGTTTTAGTGAAGCCAGATAACGAGGAGATACCCTGGTTATGTTGAACTCGCTTCGTAGTACAGGCATCTGCTGCGAGAGCCATGAGAGCGAATCAAAACAGTCAAGTTGTGGGTCGTAAAACCAAAACAATGAGCTCAAAGAGGCTAAAAAGCTTTGGATAGAGCTTAGAGGAACTACAGAGTTTGGTTGTGGTTCATCACTACGAGCAACACCCTTCACATCTGATCTATTGATCTATTGATTTAAAAAATATTGATTATAGCAGCCAAGGCTCTTGAAATCTGAATCACTCATTCTCATGCTCGCTCACGTCGCTTCACTTTGAGGGGAAAGGTTACAAACACACGTTGAAACGCCAAATATTCTCCAGCTTCTCAAATATGATGATTTTCAGATTTATATCTTTGTAAATTGAAACAAGGAGTTTAAAGACGTCTCCTTGGACACGGGGAAGTTGTGTATTTTTCACATTACTGTCCAACACTTTATCGACTTAGCTGGTTCCATCCCACCGGTCCTCCTCCTCCTCCTCCTCCTCCTCCTCCTCCTCCTCCTCCTCCTCCTCCTCCTCGTTTTAATCCAAATTAATATTTTACACACAACGCATCATATTATCAGACATGATATTCTGCTCACAAACAGCAGGAGGGACGTCTGGCGTCTAATATCCACACCACCACAGAGGCTTTGAGTGCACAACATGCTTTATGCACACTGCGCTAAAGCTTTCTTTAGACCCAGTGACGTGCAAAGAGGGCATTATTCAGAAGATGCTTTAATCCAAGGTGACAGTGCCCTCCCCTGAGTGTGCCATCTCGTGAAGTGTCAGTAGTGGCAACGAGGAGGCCGTGGCAAACTGGGTTATGTGGTGAGGATTCACATTATTAGTGTTGCTCCTTGTAGGACACAGTGTACCTAAACTACTGTACACACCTGTCCATGAGACTAGCATTCAGGTGTTGTGATCATTTTAATCAAGCTGACCGGTGTCGGGCACGCTTTAGTGGAATTTGTTCTGGTGTTGATGTGGATTTTCTGAGAGGCCACCTGGGCTCGTGTAAGACGGTCTGTCTAATCCCTTTTCTGCAGCTGGCGAGCTGAGTTCACCATGAAGCAGACTGTCGTTGACCCTCCTCCTCCTCCTCCATCTAATCTGAAACACGATGTATCTTCAATCTCGACATGTCACGTCCCCAGCTCCCTCCGTGGCGTCGAACACGCCGGCTGTTAGTGCTGAGGGTCATTCCAGATGCATGGTCGATGGCAGAGCATGCAGGCGCGTCGGGGGCGTCGCACATTTATGTGATGAACATGCGCTTGGACCCCATAAAGGTTCAGATAAACGCACTAGTCTCTGCACATAAGTGCATTCGGTGATGAAAATGTGCAACCGACAGACTCCCTGCGAGATGAGTTCACAGGGGAAGAAAGGAAAGAGGTTATCTTGTTATGTTTAGAGAGAGGAAAACGTTTGACGGACTCGAACAATAAATCAATAAATCAATCAACTGACAGGAAATTAATCTGCAATTACTTCAATAAACTAACAAATGATTGAGTCGTTTAAAAAGCATAAAACATTCTCTGGCTCTGGTTAATCAAATGGGAGGATTTGCTTCTTTTCTTTGTTTCATGTGATAATAAATTGAGTATTTTTGGGGGTTTTGTGCTTTTAATCGAACCAAAAAAGGAATTTTGACTTTTATTGAGCTATTTTCTGACATTTTTAATAAATAAATTAATCAACAATCAACAATGAAAAATAAAAATTATCCTTAAAGGTGCAGTGTGCAGGATTTGGCGCCATTTAGTGGTGAGGTTGTTGATTGCAACCAACTGAAACTTGCTAATTGAGAGACCGTTTCCCCGGCAAAGATCGCTGCTGCTGCCAGGTGGGACAGCGCTGGTTTACGCACGTATGTGGCGATAGTTCAACTCTGTGGAGGCATGGACTCCACTAGACCTCTGAAGGTCTGCTGTGGTATCTGGCACCAAGCCGTCAGTAGCAGATCCTTTAAATCCTGGAAGTTGCGAGATGAGGTCTCCGTGAATCGGACTTGTTTGTCCAGCACATCCCACAGATGCTCCATCGGATTGAGATCTGGAGAATTGCCAACTCGTTGCCGTCCACATGATGTAAAAGAAAACGTGATTCATCAGACCGGGCCACCTTCTTCCATTGCTCCGTAGTCCAGTTCTGATGCTCATATGCCCATTGTAGGCGCTTTTGGCGGTGGACACGGGTCAGCACGGGGCACCCTGACCCGTGATAGAGCCCCCTAAATGCCGCACACTGTTCCTTTAAACATTTTAAACCATGAAGTTCATTAACCAATGTCAACTCGAGGCACTTCCATCAAGAGTTGACCATTTATAGCCATACATAGATGGGTGGAGAAGGCTAATCTCTTTGACGGAGCTCTCTGATGCAGTGAGAACTAATCCTCCCTTAAAGAAACACATACATGAAGACATAAATCTTCTGTGTGATACCAAACATAAATGACACTGAGGAGGAGGCCGGGGCAGTGACGGGAGCTGCAGAGTTACACTGAGAAGTGTCACTTTATAATGTACGTCTGCGTGATTGTGATTTTATGCCACAGGTCAGCTGGTGGCGACAGCTGATGAACGAGCGAGTGATTGTGAAGCATGAATGAAACAGCTGACGCCAATCAGCTAATGCAAGCGTGACTCCGAGTGCTCTGCTTGAATTAACTCTGATCCATTTCTGCAGCTGTTCGCCGTGTCGTACCGTCTTCATCAGCAGGTGGAATTTACTCAGTTGGTTGAGAGATAGATGATTTACACACTTTTATTTTTAACTTCAGAAAACTACAGTATTGTTATGGTTAATAAAACATAACACGGTCACACATGCACAAATTCAGGCGCCTGCCGAGGCGATATTGGCGCTGAAAGGTCACCAAAGTCAAACTCCACGCAAATACGAAGATGCAAATTTGCTTCGCCACTGGAGGCAAATGATTTTTCGCCCCTTTGCTCGCATATAATGGAAATGAACAGCAGGCAAATGTTAATTTGTGTGGAGTGCCTTCAGTCTGCTGAAGAAGATGGGGTCATGCTCCAGAACAAGCGAGTAAGTGGACCTTGAGGTGAGATTGTTTTGTCAACTTCCAAAGTCAAGAACTTTTAAGTTTGGATGAGAAGTTGCAGAGGTGCTCACAACCACAGAAAGTTTGAACGTTCTCATTTTCATCACAACTGAGAAAACTCAAATTGCTGATGAAGACCATGTGATACGGTAGAAAGCTCCAGAACAAGCAAGTAAGCAGAGGTTGAGATTATTTTACCAACTACACTTTTCAAGGTCAAGAATGAATTATCAAGCTCAACTTTTAAAGTTTAAAACCTGGGAATGTTTGAACATAGATTTCCATGACAGCTGAGCAAACTCAATTTGCTGATGAAGACTGTTTGATACAGCCGAAAGCTCCAGAACAAGCAAGTAAGAGGACCTTGAGTAGGGATTTTTTTGTCAACTTCTGTTCCTAAGATCAAGAATGAACTGCCAAGCTCAACTTTTCACTTCCACGGGAGTTTGATTATCTACATTTCCACATCAGCTGAGCAAAGTCAGTTTGAAGATGAAGACTGTTTGATACAGTCAAAAGCACTGGAACAAGCCAGTAAGTGGACCTTGAGTTGAGAACATTACATCAACTCCTGTTTCCAAAGTCTTTTAAGACAATATAGACAAGAAAATCAGATCAAGGAAAATCATGGAAAGTCCTAGAGGTAGTTCGAACATCTACATTTTCATGACATGCGAGCAAACTCTGCCGATGAAGACCATGTGATACGGTCAAAAAGCCCGATAACAAGTGAGTAAGTGGATCTTGAGTTGAGATTTTTTTGTCAGCTACTGATTGCAAAGTCAGGATCTTTTACGAACTCAGACAAGAAAGTTATGGAGAGTTTTAACGTCTGCATTTCCGTGATAACAGAGCAAACTAAATTTGCAGATGAAGACTGTTTGATACAATCAAAAGCTCCGGAAAAAGCCAGTAAGAGGACCTTGAGTTGGGAACATTTTGGCAACTGCTGTTTCCAAAGTCTTTTAAGACAATACAGACAGAAAATCAGATCAAGGAAAATCAAGGAAAGTCCTAGAAGTAGTTCGAACATCTATATTTTCATGACATGCGAGCAAACTCTGCCGATGAAGACCATGTGATACGGTCGAAAGCTTGAAAATAAGTGAGTAAGTGAAATTGGAGTTTTGTCAAAATTTTTCAAAAGCAGTTATTTAAATACATCAATTGTCAACAGGGAAAGTTGCGTAATCCTAAATTCCTTCATCCAATCAGTTCAGAGAACTTCAAACAGTATTTCTGAGATCGGAAACTCGTCGAGTCACTCGGCAAGACGGTGACCTAGAAACAGTGTGTGCGTGTGTGTGTGTGTGTGTGTGTGTGTGTGTGTGTGTGAGAGGCGTGTGTGCACACATGCTGCTTCTTGTTTTGAGTTTTTGCCACATCTGTGCACTGTGTCTTACCGGCACATTCACAGCAACGCTTGAAGAGCTCTTCCAACGATAACAAACACGACGCAGCTTTAAAACACACTCAGAACAATCTGCGGGACGGGGGTGTGTGTGTGTGTGTGTGTGTGTGTGTGTGTGTGTGTGTGTGTGTTTGTGAGTGTGTGTGTGAGCAGGAAACAAAGGCTGCGTGCTGCAGAGAACAACCGGTTCTGCTTATGTACCGAGGGAGAACGATGGCGTACTGTATATTCATCATGTTTTCCCTCCTCTTCTCACACCTGGTAAACAATCTCCAGACTCAGTCCTTGAACCGCGTTTGTGACAAAGCCAATATGAGTTATCGGCGAAGCCTTCGGAAGATGGCGTATTGATTTTATGACACGGCTGGATGTAGTAGCACCTTCACAAAACACGACACAACTCTGTGCATGCTAATAAGGTCGCCCGACAGAGACGGCCTTTGTGCTTTAATGCACCGCTAACCTTCGAAACACACAAGTGGGCTCATTTAGAAAGACATTTCTCTGCAAAAAACAGCCGTGACATTTCACGCTCCATCCGGCGAGAGAGGCTCCGGATTATTGTCATCTGATCAACATTAAACAAAGAGTAGTGGTCTTCAGCACAGCGTTTCATTTCCGATACTCTTCAGCGGATTACTTCCTGACAATCGTATTTGGGAGGGAAAAAAAAGGGACATTTGGGTTGTGCAATTTTAGTGACATCATCATTTTACACTGCTGACATTTATGGGGACGGAGGTGGCGGTGGTTGTGTAAGACGATAACAACTCAGAGGAAATTGCAATCTGTTTGCTGGAAATGCTGTTATTGTGTTGTAACTGTAAACGTCCATGTAACAGTGAAATTATGTGCATTTGGAGGTGGTGTAAAACACCAGGAGGAAACAAACAAACAACCTACAAATATGTTTAAATCAACATAAAATACCAAAAAATTAAAAACAAAAAGAATCATATTTTGTATCAATTAATAATAATAATAATAATAATATTAATAATTAAATCATGTTAAATATAATAATTATTAAATATAATGTAAATAAATCAAATTAAAAAATAAATACAGATATGAATAAGAAATAAAAATATACTATATTGAATGGAATTGAATTAAAAGATTAACAAAAGTACAAATGAATTAAAAATATACAAACACAGATTAAAATTACATTCATTTGAAGGGTGGCATAACACACCAGGAGTAAGCAAACAATGAACCTTCAAATACAAGTTTAAATAAATGTAAAATACAAAAACTAATTAAGAACAAAAACTAAATAAATCATATTATTATTCATTATTATTATTATTATTATTATTATTATTAATAATAATAATAATAATCATCATAATCATAATCATGTAAAATAAGAATTATTAAATATAATTAAATTAAATCAAATTTAAAAAACAAATACAGATATGAATGAACTATATTAAATTGAATTAAAAAATGTACAAAAGTACCAATTAATTAAAAAATACAAACACACATTCAAGTATAATGCAAATACAAATACCGATAAGATAAATTAATTTAGTAATAATTTAATAATTAAATAGGAAAAAAGTGAAAAAAACATTAAAAAAAAATAAGAATAAAAATAGATATAAATAAAATAATTTAAAAAATAAATAAAAATGAAAATGAACTAAATTAATAAACAAATAAAAGGTACAAATAACTAAACACACAACAATGCAAATGAAATACACATTTTAATACAAGTACAAATATGTAAAAAAAAATAAAAATTGATAACAAGTAAAACCAAAAATCAAGTATTTTGTTTTATATTTCTTTTTTTATAAATGCCAATTAATTTGTAGAGATCTGTTCAAATCATGAATACCTTGTAAAGATACCGTAGAGGGCAACTATAAATGCAAACAAATGAATAAACAGAAGAAAATGCTCACTCACAGAAAGACTAATGTGTCCCGAGGGAATTGAAGTGACTCTGGCCTTAATTTATCTGGACACCCAAAGAGAGCTTCTGTCAAACATTCATCCATTACGGTAATGAAGCCTCCGACGAGGTGCAGCGGGTCAGTCTCCTTGAACCTTTTCTAACAAATCTGCTCCATTTTTTCATCCATCTATCATCTGTCAATTATTCTTTCTATCTGTGCCGATCAATACTTCTATCTGTTCATCCATCTACTGTCTGTCTCTTTTCATGCCTCGCTGCCTGTTTTCATGATAGAAAATACGATTAAAGTCGTGTCCTCGTTCACTCCCGACAGATATACTCAGTAGTTTACTCAGCAGTGAGCAGGAAATTCAGATTTTGGACACGTGCCCATCGTCAGTCTGCATTTCCTTTTGCATTTTTTAATGTGACAACGGCATTACATTGTGGACGCTACTTCTTGTTTAGGGCACTACAAAGTGGATGGATTTACACACTCAGAATAGGGTGAATATCGTGCACAATGTAGTGAATAGAGTCTGCAACTATGTGAAGTTGTACTTCTACAGGAGTGGTTTGAGCTAAATGCAGTACCTGTGAGGGTTTCTGGACAATATCTGTCATTGTTTTGTGTTGTTAATTGATTCCCAATAATAAATATATACATACATTTGCATAAAGAGGCATATTTGTCCACTCCCATGTTGATAAGAGTATTAAATACTTGACATATCTCCCTTTTAGTACATACTGCAGCTGCCCTTACAAAGTACGTACTGTTGCATGCAGTATGCATACAATAGGGATGTACTACTTCCTCATAAACTTTGACCTTTGATCTGACCTTTGACCCCCTTGCTCATATATCTGCTGCGCAAAGGATTGTGGGTCAGAATAGCCGGAACATCACGCTGGCTTGCTGCAAAATGCGTCATTTTTGACATACTGCGTTTGACCTACTAAATCTTTTTCTGCCGTACTAAATGTTGTGTTAGTCTGGGTTACTGGAGCATCACAGTGTATTTCATGCTCTTTGCTCCGTGTTCACCTGCCTGCCCGATCGCTGACTCTCCTGTCATTACAGATCCTGTTACTCTCATCTGCCCTTCAATCACCTCATTCTGCTCACCGGAGCTTCCCCGCCCACATCCACACCTGGCCTCATTATCTTCATCAGCCACTCTTTCTCACACCGGCCCAGATTCACTCTGACCCTCTGCCAGGGCGTCTCGAGTTTCACGCCAGCGTTCCACAGCCTCTTTAATACCGGCTGCCCGATACCCTGGCTGTTTACTGGTTGGAAGTTTTTGCCTATCCCTCCTCGGTTTGCTGTTTTTTAAAGGATTTTGGACACTCAGCTGATTTTGAATTCATGCTTTTGGGTTCAGTGTTTTCTGAGTCGTTACACTTCTAATTAATATTTATTACTTCTCTGTATTTATCTGTACTTATTTCTGTCCTTGTGCTGCTGCAGCAACACCAGAATTTCCCCTCTGGGGATCAATAAAATCAGATCTTATCTTACTAAACAGCTGATGTCATTAGTTTTACAGATGTTTGGTTATAAAGCAAAGTATTGAACAAACACGTTAGCGATGTTTGTGACTTGTTTTCCATACTATTGTTACGTTGTTTACGTACGTATTTCTCTTAGTGTACATACTTATCTTAAGCATGGATGTATTAAGAGAACTGGATAGAGCGTTGGAGGCGGGTCCTCGTTCATTCCTCTGAACGTCGCTCAGTGGCGCATGAAGACAAAATGGCTCGACTTCCGCCTGGAAAAGTACCTGGATCTTGGGCACATGGAACATGCGTAGTAGCGTCCGCTCGGTCACATGACTCAGTCACGGGGTCCCAATGTCACGCCGCTGTAACGGCTTGGCGCTCCAGCCTCGGTCTGGGTCTCATTCACATGAACGGAGGAAGGGAAATAACTCTGGATTCAGCTATTAGTGCATTTTAAACTTTAAGGACTATTAGAGTGTTCATACTGGGGAGTTGATTCACCTCAAAAAAAATTACACGCTGAGTTTCAGACGTCTCTTTCCCAATGTAAGTCTATGGGAAAAAGTCTTTTTGGGCCCAATGGCATCACGTGACAGACACGGACGTTGTAGTACCGCCGATTGGCCACTACGAAAGTTGGGATCGACGACCGGCGCTCTTCCTGGGGGCTTGGCCTTAAGCCCAACCATGATGTTTTTCCTAAACCTAACAAAGTGGTTTTGTTGCCTCAACATAACTGCAGCCGTTACTGTAGTTTTGTTGCGTGGCGTAAAAATGCGTTCTCATGACACGCAGAATGTCTTTGTAATGTCGCACTAAAACTTTTAAATAATGTTTCATTAATTATATTTGTTCACAAATAAAAAAAAGTTATGACGAACAGTTCACTAATTATTTTACAAAAAGGACAATTGAAGCACGCTCGTTCTCAACCGTGACGTGTGTCGGCTCGTCCAGGTAGTTTCCCCACATAGTTTTTATGTTCATGCAGTTTATGAGGCGCAGCGCAAATATGCTGGCGCTGCAAACCGCCATTATGAATCTCCCAGAGAACCTGATATGGAGAGATCAGAGAAGAGTACCAGCAGCTTGAGAGAAGCTGGTGCACAAAAAAAAACGTTACGGTACGCCAAGGAGTAAAATGTAGAAGTGCCGGTAATAAGCGTGTGCAGGAATCTACTTTTTTCTTTGAAATACTTCCAAAAAGTTGTCAAGATAATGTCACTAAATTGCTGAAAATGTCAACCTCATGGCGGTGCTACAAGAAATGTCAAGGTATCTCCAAAGTCAGTGTGATTCAGCCTCTGGGCATCATGAATATCTGTACCAAATTGTACCGCAATCAATCCAATAGTTGTCAAGATATGTGAGTAAAATGATAACTTCACAGTGGTGCTGGAGGAAAAGTCAAAGGATCACCAAAGTAATTCCTCCTCTGGGGACCATGAATGTTTCTACAGAATGTACCAATCCATCTGAAAGTTGTTGAGACATTTCAGTCTGGACCAAAGTGGTGCCGCTAGCACTGTGAAAGAGTGCATAAGAGTGATGTAACATCAGCAGGAGAGGATGGTTTGCTTCCTCCAGCAGCATCACAGAGACCATGATGCAGGTCCCGGCCCAGTTGGTGGAGGATTGATTAGGGTCTCGTCAGCAGTTCCGGTGGCAGCTCTTTATTTATCAGGCGGTCGTGTTGCCGTGGACCTGGCAGAGCGGCAGCAGGTGTGAAGGTCAACAGGAGAGTCATATTTTAATCAAAGACCAAAGAGCTAAAAATAAAACTCCCCCAGCGGGCGCCGTGCCGAGAGACTCAAGGAGATGTGAAAAGGCACGTTCTAATTATCACGCATACGCACCGGGGTGGTTGTTATGCATAAATGTCAGACGGACGGGGTTTTTCTTGCTAAGGACGCCATTAGTGGAGAAGAATGTGTCGCAATGCACCTGAGCTGGCAGCAGGAAGCACATACCACGACTGACGTGACAATCCTGAAAAGAAAGCGGAGACAGCAATTACCGAGGCGAGGGAGTCATCTGATGTCATCGTCTGTGTGCGACCATGTCCTCATATCTATACCGCCAGTCAGAATAATTATTATTTAGGAGCATGTCTATATGTTTTAGGAGGGTGTTTCATTTACAGTGCACATCAGATGGGAGCCGGGGGGTTCATTTATAACCCTGCTGTCATTAAAACACATTTGGAAAATAAGGATTCGTGTTAAAACGTATATACTGTACGGAGACGGAGACGGAGAGAGAACAAAGACAGAGGAACATGAGAGGACCTGCTGTTGTTCAACAGCTCCGAGTAGAAAGTCAAAAATACTGCTGATGTTTGAGGCAAAATGGTTTCATCTTACTCTCGTAATGTGTCGCTGCTTCAGATATGATCAAGAACTGGGTCGGTACTTCTCACCGCTCCTCGTAAAATATACAGTTTCTCTGCACACAGGACAAAATCTGAACTCAAGGCTTGTTTTTAACATTTCAGTACAAATATTGAGTTTATTTACACAAATATTATGACATAAAATACATACAATAGGAAAAACTGTGATTTCAGCAGGAGAGGAAGGAAGCCAGGAAGGCCTATACAGAGTCCACCGCTATTTAAACACATAAAAAAGGACTTTATTAGTTATTAAAAGCAAAACAACACAAAAAATCTATCTATAAATAATATTTATATTCACAAAACTCACAAGCAAGCATATACACTAATAAAAGAAAAAGAGAAAGATAAATTAAAAAAACAAATATAAACATTACAGAGAGCGCAAAAAAACATTCATGTATAAACAAGAAGGAAACCCAGGTACAAAAATAAGTAAAACCCAATGAATACAAGGTGTTTTTGCTTGTAATAATTTTTAAAAAATCTGTCAATGGAAGAAGTTAAAATTCGCTTGGTAACATTTCTTGAAATAAGATGAAATATTCAGGCTTTTCAGGATAAAAAGAGATCTTGAAATTAGCTGGTAAAACTCATTTTGATCTTTATTTCACCAGTATTAGGAAGTGTTGTGTCCTAATGAGCTTGTTATGCTCAAAAGTAGTATTTTGTCACTTAAGATATTAAAGATGCATCGTCTAAATACAAGCTCCTACTGTATGTCTCACCGTAGTGTTACTTGTTGTTGTATTTTATGAAGTGTCATGAGATATTTTGATTACAATTAGACAAATATATTTGGTTAGATTTTGTATATTTGCTGCTGGATGTGCCGGCGTCCGTCCGGCCTCAGCAGGCCTCTGGCTGATTTAGGAGGGTCGTCGTCAGCTGATTGAGCTCACCTGGGCTCACCAGGGCCTCGGGCTATAACAGCTGCTCACTCTGTCTCCAACAGCTGACATCCACCCTGCACTACTGCCTTTTATTATTATAGTTTATTATTATTGCAGGGAAGTCTCATAGTGACATCATTGTGTACAGGTCGCGACCTCTTCAGTCATTCATAGCGGAGGTTCTCAGTCTTTTTTCAGCCAAGGACTCCTGAGAAGAGGGAGAATGTACCGGGGATCCCACATGTACGTCCCTTGGAGTTATTTGACATAAGCTGTTTTTAACACTTCTTTAGTCTTAGTAATGTGAATGAACAACACAGGAGAAATGCACCAGAAAGATATTAGACATGTATTAAACATATTTGCAGAGTTATGGATTTGTTAGATTAGAATGTAATCTAAGAAATACTGACTGTAATACTGTAGATTTAAACATTTAAATAGTATTTGTTGAACTATGAAGCCTTTTGTAAAAAAAAAAAAAAAAAATCCAAATATGCTGCTTTATGCAAATGTATGTATATATTTATTATTGTAAATCAATTAACAACACAAAACAATGACAGATATTGTCCAGAAACCCTCACAGGTACTGCATTTAGCATAATGCTCAAATCATAACATGGCAAACTGCAGCCCAACAGGCAACAACAGCTGGCACATATCTGGAGGTCAGAGGTCAAGGGACCCCTTTGAAAATGACCATGAACGCTTTTCCTCGCCAAAATTTAGTGCAAGTTTGGAGCGTTATTTAACCTCCTTCACGACAAGGTAATATGGCACGGTTGGTACCAATGGATTCATCAGGTTTTGAGATGAGATGAGCCTTTTTTTTATCCCCAGAGGGGAAATCCAGGTGCTGCAGCTGCACAAAGATAGAAACAAGTACAGATAAATAGAGAAATAAAAATATATAAAATAAGAGGTATATATAACTAGTATAAAAGTAGTAACTTTTAGAGCAATTAAAGAAACAGTTGCGAGGTAGTGACAAGTTACAGTGACAGAATGATTAATAGCAGCGAGTCTATATGTAAACAGTAGTCAACCACACTAATATATACAGTAATGACACTTAGGGTTTGAAGGTCCCATATCATGCTCATTTTCAGGTTCATACTTGTATTTTGTGTTTCTACTAGAACATGTTTACATGCTGTAATGTTAAAAAAAACTTTATTTTCCTCATACTGTCAGCCTGAATATACCTGTATTTACCCTCTGTCTGAAACGCTCCGTTTTAGTGCATTTTGACAGAATTGCAACAGAATTGCAACGGAATTGCGTTGCTAGGCAACAGCTTGGGTCCATGTGTACTTCCTGTCAGCTGATGACATTCACATCCACTGCAACCAGGAATAAACTGGGACACATTTAGAATGTTCACGTTTAAAACTGTGTCAAGGGTCTAAATATTGTATATTTGTGACATCACAAATGGGCAGAAATCCTGACAGCTTGTTTCAAATACAGAGTTTCTGAATACGGGCTGTGTGTATTTCCCTGTGGATTGAGTGTTTAGATACTTTCACAGTATTTATATAGTATATAATAATAATTTTATAATAAAAAAACATGAAAATCTCACTTTTTTATAATATGGGACCTTTAAGTTACTGTAGTTAGACAAATTATCAGTACACATGAACATAATGTTCAGAGTTTAGAATATCATAAATTCAACTAATAATACAAAAGATTTTGTGAACAACACAGACAGAATGTTTGAGGTGATGTATATTCATTATTTGGGGTATTATTGTGTCTCCTGCAGGGCTTTTTAAAGGGTCAGATCACCCAAATTACCACTACAATGCTCTCAGTAACCTCTTGTGGTATCTTCACATTCAGACAGTCTTGGACTGTTTTCTAGAAAACAGAAACAAGAAACCCTTTGAAGCTGACATTTTCATCTCCATTGTGTCGGAAAAACTCTCAGACACCCCCATCCATCCATCCACCATCACCACCACCATCTATCCATCCATCCACCATCACCACATACCACAACAACAACAGGAGCTCTCTCCAGCTGGCGGTTGACAGTTGCAGCCCTGATAAATCTCTGTACGTAAGAACGAGTGTTTGTGGTGCAGCCTGTTTGTGATTTAGTTTTCCTCTCGGTAAACATGTTGTAACTCGACGAAGTATGAACGTAAACAGCTGGAACATCAAGCTCCTGCTACTCCAGAAGTAATTACTTCAGTACAACAACATGTCATACTGGTTGACCGGGCCCTTGTTAGTGCTTTCATTGGTCCGTGCTGCCTACACCCCTCGCAGTTATTCACTTATCTGTTCTTCTTTTTTTTTTATTTAGGGCGAGTCCATCTGCGTTCTGTTCGTTTTTTTTTTTTTTAAATTGGCAAACACCAACTGAGCCGTTGCAGAAAGCAGTGACGTCGGTTACCAAAGTAAACTAATCAATAAGGTTATGAATAATGTGAACGCTAGCTGTGCTAAGTTTGGAAATAACTGAAAGGGTTAGTTTGGATCTTGGGGAAATGGGGTTGTGTGTTTACTCCCACGTTCAGCGAGGTAAAATTACTGTTTTTGTGAGTGGAGTCTGGTGGCTTTGAAGAGGTCTGATGAGGTAAAGCGGTGGTAGACGGGCAACATGTTCTCATCCCAACTCATCACATACTGACGCTTTGTCAGACCCCTCGGCGTCACTTTTCACTTGCCGTAAACACGTTGTGAATTAAAGAAAAAACACATGCTTAGGTTCAGGCAACAAAACCACTTTGGTAGGTTTAGGTAAAAAACAACATGGTTGGGCTTGAAACTACGATGCTTATACAGTGAAAATGTGACTTGATGTTGTGAACACGGGACACAAACGAACAGCGATTGTAAAGTGAAGGGAAACGTAACGCACGGGACACGAACAGCGCGGCCTCCTGGGTAGAATAGAATAGAATAGAAAGCTTTATTGTCATTGTATTAAATACTCCGAGATTCACAGTTGCCACTCCTGGTCAGAGCTTTAAAACAAATACTTGACTAAACTAGGCAGGTAAAACATATAACAGGTAAAACACACACAGCTATAAAGCAAATAAAACAGGTAAAGTAGATGTATGTAAACAGACGTAATTGCACTTGAAGAATAGGTAGAGTAGATGTAATAAATAAAATGTAAACAAGGTTTTTTTGTTGTTGTTTTTTTTATTGAAATGATGAAAGTCTTGTGTTGTTGGCGGCGGTATCGAACGCAGACGGCCGTGACAAAGTGTGAGTATTTGATTCCCTGGGAATGAGATGGGCTGGGACGGGAGCAGCAGAAAAACGTATTTTAGCCACCTAAAACAAAATCTATATCAGTTTAAGTGTACGCTATATTTAGAATATTTTCACTGCTTTACCTCGCCGTCAGACAGACGCTTCTGACGGGGAACTGAAGCCGTTATATCGCCGTCTGCAAAGCCACCAGACTCCGTTCACAAAAGCAGTAATTTTAACCTCTCAGAACACGGGAGTTGCTGATCTACCGCTACATCGATCGGTTAGTTTGTTTGTGTTATTGTGTGACTTTCGGATGCTTAGTTTCCATGCAGGTACTCCTGTCTGCTTCTCCAAACTGGGAGCACGCCGACCGCCATTTAATTTACTGTATGTAACGTTAATACACTGATTATACGGATGTATATATACTGTACATGTAGCAGCATCATCATGCAGAAACCTACGTCAGGTCACGTAGGGAAAACGTTTTTAGAAGAGCTTGGAAAATTGCATTTTGACACTAAAACATACACATTTACATGAGGAACACCACTGGGAAGCTACAGAATGACATAAAAACCTAAAAAGAGCTGCGTTTTAAGAGAGCTCTTCCTGTCTCCTGCTTTCTTTTAGTTTGTCGTTTAAGGAAACTCATCACGTCCTCCATGTTTAGAGGTGAAACACCATCTCAGACGTGTTTTGTAATCACTATGCAACGTAGCATTGGTCTGAAGCAATGTGTAGAATCCAGATCAGGGTTGTTCGATAGATCTCCAGTTGCAGCTGTACACACTTTTGATTGGATGTAAACACACATCACTCTTTAATTCATGCATTCCTAGCAGTGCAGATGACTAATGAATAAAGTTAATAAAGTTTCACCTGGTCTCTACTTGTCAACGTGGAAGTAAGTTCATCTTATACTGTATGTTTTTACTTCTATACACCAGCAGACTTTCCTCTCAGCTGTTTTTGATCGGTATATCTCACATAAAGAGTCGTCCTCAGTCCTGTACTGTTCTGTAATTGATAAGCGCTGCAGCAGTTTCCCGTCTACAGTTGTTGGTGCAGAACGCAGCAGCACGACTTTGTTACTGAATTCAATTTAAGATTGTATTGATTGCTTTTAAATCCCTACGTAGTCTGGCTCCGCTTCTTATTTCTGAACCCTTAAGCCTTTATTATGGATCATTATTTTACTATGTTAGATCCAACGCTGTGAAACAAACTCCTTAAAGGACCAGTGTGTAGCCTTTAGGGGGATCTACTGGCAGAAATGGAATACAATATTAATAAGTATGTTTTCTTTAGTGTATAATCACCTGAAACTCGTTACCTTAAAATGAGCCCTTCATATCTACATATCTACAGTAGCCCAGAACGGACAAACCAAACACTGTCTCTAGATAGGGACATTTGTGTTTTTGTGTCGGCCACCGTAGTTCTCCTCCACGCTTTGCAGAAGGTTCAAACCTTCCTTGCTAGACGGATGGTTTTGTTATAGGTAGTTAGTGTATCTTTATAGATATCGTAGTGGATAGTGGTCTTTGTCTTTCTCCATTTCTCTCTCTGCTGCGCGGCATTTTCTTTTATTTTCACTAACATTTTTATTTCTCAGCCATGGGGAGGTTCTGCTTGTAAACTTCTTTTTGGTTTTCAGTGGAGCTACAGAGTCTAACACAGATGATAGTGCATCATTGAGGTTCTCTACCATTTCATTCAGAGAGCATTCATGACTAGTTGGCTCATATAGAGCAATCTGCTCAGAGTTAGATCGAAACTGTCGAGGAGATTTAGAAGCTCAATAGTTCTTGGGTCTGCTTTTTTATTGACGTGGATATTTAGGTCTCCGTTTAGAACTACTTTGTCATATCTGGTGACACATAGTGATAATAGTTCAGAGAGTTCTTGTATGAATATTGGCGAGTGCTTGGGTCGCCGGTATATAATAACAAGCAGTATTGACTCAGTTTTGAGCTCTATAGCAAGATATTCAATTGATGTAAATTCACCTAGCTCGGCGATTCTGAACAACAGTTTAGATGAGAAAATAGCTGCGACTCCTCCACCTCTTTTTGATTTCCTAGAAACTTGGTGGAAGCTGTAATCAGGCGGACACGCTTTTATCAGTGTTGCTGTTGCCGTGTCATCGTTTAACCAAGTTTCTGTTAGACAGATGCAATCTAAGTGGTTTTCTTTGACCAGATCGTTAACTAGAACGGTTTTGTTATTTCGTGATCTGACATTTAGAAGCGCCAGTTTCATCTGTGGTGGTTGTTCTTTGTGTCTGATTAGCTGTTCCTCTCTGAACACACGTATAACCACAGGACATCTGCTATTACACAACTCCACTGTAAGTAGGACGGGTAAATGTGTCTTATCTTCATCTTTAGCAACTCACCAACTCTAAGCTGGTGATTTGTGCATTCTTGAGTGTAATTCTCAGAAGTAGATAGGGATTGATTAATAGGAGAAAGGAACTAAAACCCATAAAAGAAATAATTTAGAATCACATTTACAAGTGCAGACGATAAAGATGCATGAAAAGTGAATAAAAACAACTCTTAAGTGTCTTCAATGGTGGAAGAAGTATTTAATTTTACTTCAGTAGAAGTAGCAGTACTACAGCGTAGAAGTTCTCTGTTACAAGTAAAAGCCCTGCACTCAAAATGGTATTTATTGTACGTTAAATTACAAAAGTAGTTGACAAAGTCGACAGCTATCTGTCAACTTTATCCTATAAGTTGATATTTAATTAATCAGTTATTTTGTTTATTTCATTTTTAATTTTTTTATTATTTATTTTATTCTCCTCTGTTTTGTTGATTATTATTTTATTTACTATTATTTGTGTTTCATTCTATTTTGTTGTGTGTTCTGTAACTATATAATATCTTAAAATGCAATTTAAAAAAGTAAAAGTACTCATAATGCAGAACAATGTATATTATATTATTGGATTATAATTATTAATGCATTAATGTGTTTATCGCTTTAATGTTGAAGCTGGTAAATGTGGAGCTCATTTTAAATTACTTTATATACTGCTGGGTAGTTTAATGTATAATAATACATCTTAATCTATTGGTGGTTTTATATTTTGTATTAACAACATGAATCTATAAAGTAACTAAAGCTGTTAAAATAAACATAGTGGAGTAAAAGTACAGTATTTCCCTCTGAGATGTAGTGGAGTAGAAGCAGAAAGTAGCATAAGAAGTACCTCAAAATTGTATTTAAGTCAAGTGTTTGAGTAAAAGTACTAGGTAACATCCCACCACCAGTTGTCTAAATCAAAAGAAATATGATGCAAAGCTTTTATTTGTTAAGTTTGTGAGTAAAAGTGAAGGTTTGGTGCAACGTTTCCGTTTTTGCAGTTTGATAAATGAAGAACTTGTTGAGTCAAACTGTGCAACAACACAGTGAACGGCTTTGTAGTCTGATATCTGTTTAAAATGCTAATAATCCTGCAGACTAACAGCACAGCTATCAGTTAGCATGCAGCAGATCAGTGGATAAGAGCAGGTGAATGTGTGTATCCAACACACACAGCTGGGGGGGGTCTGAACCTCAAAGGCCCGTCCATCACGTCTCCCTGCATAGCTTTCAACAAACAGAGTGCCACTGTCCAGATCCAGGTTCCAGATTAAAGGTGTTGATAGTGGAGAGGTGTTCCTCCTGTCACATTTAATCTCTCGAGGCATTCAGTCATGACATGAACTCAACAAGTGTGCCACGGCAGTGACAAGTGGACTACGACGAAGGTCACCGGCAGCAGGAAGTGGCTGCTCCGGCTCTCCTCCGCACCCTGCTGGTGGGTCACGCTCCGTGCAGTCACAACAGCAGGACGCTTCAATGATGTCCTCAAATGCAAATAAGAGAATGTGGGTATCAGAGAGGTGCAGCTCTCTCCTAACCCCCAACATCTGGTATTCAGTTTGTTATGCAGCACAGTCTCAGATATTAATCTCCCTTTAATGAGCTCATTAATTCTGTGTTGACACCCGAGGATGCTCACAAAAAGCAGAAGACGTTTACGCTTTTCTCCCACGCCCCCAAACAAGTGGATAAATAAGGACATTCAACCCGTTTTCAGTCAGAAAACATGACTTTTAGATGTTGTGCTGTGAGTGAAATGGTCTAAAATAGAGTTGTCTGAGCGAGTAACTAACTTTTAATGTGTAAATTGGTGACATCTGTAACTCATAACTGCCAAAAACAACAGTTTTAGCGTGCCAAAAATGTTTTATACTTACTACCAGTCCTTAGTAAATGTCCATAGTTGTCCATAGTTAACTCATAACTGCCAAAAACAACAGTTTTAGCGTGCCAAAAATGTTTTATACTTACTACCAGTCCTTAGTAAATGTCCATAGTTGTCCATAGTTAATCATGATTAATTGCAAATTAATCACACATTTTTTATCTGTTCTAAATGTACCTTAAAGGGAGATTTGTCAAGTATTTAATCCTCTTATCAACATGGGAGTGGACAAATATGCTGCTTTATGCAAATGTATGTATATATCTATTATTGTAAATCAATTAACAACACAAAACAAAAATCCAAAATTTAGCGAAAGTTTGGAACGTTATTTAACCTCCTTCATGCTTCAAGCTAGTATGACATGGTACTGATGGATTCTTTAGGTTTTGTAGTTTCATATGATATCGGTATCTTCACTCTAGCTTTAAAACTGAGTCCGATCAAATGACCTCAAACTGGGGTCTTTAGGGCCTTTTTGAGGGTCTGGTACCCCGTTTGGTAATCCAACCTTGCTGTTAGGGTGGCTCTGGCTCCAGCCAGGGCGTCAAATCCTGACGCCTTTTCACGGCCGTCGGCGTGTGATACCGCTGCACAACGCATCCTTTAGCACCAGTATGAGTCGCACTGGGCTTTCCATTAACATATCATATCATGTTTTATTTCATACTGAACATCCTTTTAATTTTCTAGTCACATTTTCGCCGTTATATTTCACATTTTTCCTTCACAGTTTGGTGTTTCTCCTCACAAGGTTCATTTTGTTGAGTTTTCTCATCATCTTCCCGTAGTTGATCTCGTGCACTCGGCCTCATGACTCATGTGCTGGATACAGTCAAACATCTGGCAGAGAGGAGACAGAGCGCATAACGCTTCACGTTTAATAAAACCCTCTGAGTCTGAAGGGAGGCTTGTTACGATGCAACGTAATCATGTTTGACTCAGGAATCAGTCCTTAAACAAACTCTACCGTCCGCTGCATACTCATGAACTCTAGTCACTGATATCTAATGAAGCTAATTATTATTCTGCTGATGCACATTATTAGCAATGATACGTACTAATTGGACAGTATGGAAGCAAAGAAATACTATAATAATTTTGTCCACTTGACCCCCAAAAAATCTGGGAAAAATCCGTATAACTTTAGTATCTAAATGTCAACATTTAGTATTCTGTTGCTTATATAAATTTGAGTTATTTTGGCATTTTTTTGCTTCCATAGAAGTGTCTCTTTAGATAAACGTATTATTTCTGAACCAGAGCAGCAACCATCTGCTTTTGATTGTATTGAATTGTACATATTCTTTATATAATAATGACGGTAGTTAAAATACCAGAGTAAATACGTTCCTTACATGACATTTAACCTCTGTTCATGTTTTTTTTGCAGTCTTTAATACATGCCACGTTTCTGCCGTTGGTTGCTCAACATGAATATTTCTCTGGAGCATCATTAGAGTCCATTTTCAAAATGAAGCAATAAAATGTTAAGGGATCTCCAGGAGAACAACAGCAGGAGTCTCTAAAACCTCCTCCCTGCTGGTTTAAGGTTCCTGATCCGAGGAACGTCATGCACAGACATCCTTTTAATTATGGGTTTAATCTTCTATACATTTATCCCTCTATCTATGTAAATCAGTCAGTGGCAGATTTAATCTAATTTAATATGCTCTAAGCTGGCTATTTTCCAAAAGACATTTTCTTTTTGAAGCCATTAAAAAGACATTAAAGGTAATGAGAAGTAATGAGAGGTTGTGTCTGATCCTAATTCAACTTTGATCTTGTTTTCTAAAATACTCCTGCTCCCTTTTTATGGTGTTTGTTGCAACAGAAGGTAATTTTAATGTTATTTCGTCCACTTGACCCTCCAAAAATCTGTGAAAACTTTATAACAAGCTCATTGGAGATGAGAAGGGCCTGCACAGAATCGATCCGTGTTCCAATCCGCGTACTTTCGTACTTAAACTTGCTTTTTTGAGTGCATAAGTGCGTTCACACGGAGAAGTACGCCAAAATGCAGTGCACTCTAAGTACGCGGATGTTGTACTCAAAACGGTTAAAATGTTGAGTGTGGAACGCCAGACACTTTTCACACTCAATGGTCGGCATCTTGGCTACGCAGCGGAAAGGGAGGGACCACCGAGGGACCATGACTGCTTTCAAACTTGTGAAAATGGCGGCCGAGGATGGAGCAGCTGTCGCGGTAATCACCGCAACTTATAGATGTAAGTTATAACATTTCACGTCTACTCATTTACTTTTATTTTGCACTAATTGTTGTCGAGCTCAAGTCATCAGTATGTTTATTGGGTTACAGGCTGGTTGGAGATGAGAGGGACCTGCACAGAATCGATCACCGGCGATCAGCGCACAATGCACTCTGGTTAGATTTGTGTCCCAACTTGCTCTGATGTCATGACCACGTGGGCAACGATAACCTCACGAGATCAAGGCGGCCGCAGTTTTTAGAGCCAGGCGCCGCAGTTGCTCTCCACCGACTGCAAGACCAAGTGCATGATGGGAAACACCTGGCTGTTGCCTGATCAAAGAGCTGATTGGCTCCTAGTTTTGACAACAAACACCGGGTGTTGTAGAAAGTCCGAACTCTCCGTGTAATTATAATATTTAACACTAGATTGTAGGTTATTAGTTGTGCAATGAAGGTTTCATCTGTTAACAAACACATCTTGTGTGCTTGATAATAATAATAATTATAATAATGAAGGTTATTTATTTAGCACTTATCGAAGTGAGAGCTCATTATGTGCTTTACAAGGCAGACATAAAAATAAATAAGGATAGAATCCAATGCCAGATACACGCACATTTCAACATATATTTATAAACAAATAGAAATAAATCTGAACGTGGTCTGAAAACTACAAGTAGCCTACAGATCGGATCTAACAGGATGTAACTGTGACTTCCTGTAAACTCTGTGAAGGCTGCTGGAAACTGTCCGACTTGACCGCAGCTTTCTGTCTCCGCCTCCTGCTGCTTCCGCCTGAGCTCATCTACTTTCCAGGCGAGGCGCGGTTCATCTCCAACGAGCCTAATAAAATACTCAGAGTTTCAGAAAGCTTTCAGACTTCACAAATCACACATTTGCCTCAGGGGGCTTTACAATCCGTACAACATCAGACACCATCTGGCCTTTTATGACCCAGATTAAAAACAACTCCCCAAAAAGCCCTTTAAAGCCTCTGAACACCCACACAGGTGTTTCCAGTTAATCTGTTGTCTGATTAGACCTCTTCTCTGGACTGTGTGGGTGTGTTTAGACTAACCGAGTGACACCTGTTAGCTTTGTTGAACCTGTTAGGGCGGGACAAATTACACCTTTCTCATTCTTATTGGTCGATGAAGATTTGTGACCTAATAAAATCCCATCAAAGCTCCTCCCACCTTCAACCTGAGCAGAAGTCCAATCAGCCAGAAGAACTGAAAACACCTGTGTGGGTGTTCAGAGGCTTTAACAGGGAAGAGCAACAAACAAGGACTATAACTACTAAATGATACGTTGAGACTGATTCAGTGCTAACATGGTGAGGGGATTCTTTTTTCTCCACATGGTTGCAACTTGGCTGCTTACCTGTCCTCCAGGTGTGCATTATAGATAACACTCAGTATGGTTCAACTTTTCTTAGTCACGCTAGCAATGCGGCTCTAGAAATGTGCAAAGTCTCAGTGTGTTTCAATCCACGTACTTCCAGAAGTACACTTCAATGTAGTGCACTGTGTGCACTCTGTACTTACTTGAGTAGTGCGTAAAGCTCAGCGGGGTAGGGTCGTCTGAAATCGAATACTCTGCGCTGCACTGACCGGAAATGAGGATCGCACCCTTCACTGTGGCTCGCTACCCGCCAAAATATCTTCTTCTTCGGGGTTTTACGGCAGTTGGCATCCTTTATGTTGCTGCTGCCTCCTTCAGGTTTTACCCGTCCACCACCTGCCAAAATATCTGCCTGCTTTGTTGAAGAAAAAAATGAAGGTAGAGTGGAAATTACGTTTCCAACGTCGTCGCCTACGATGTGTCCTCCTGTTGGCTGAAAATGCACTGGTATGTTTATGTATTGCATTGTTTTATTCTGTTATCTACGTATGTTTGAATAGTGGTCGTGGTCCCGCCCCTTCCACTACGTAGCCAAGATGGCGACAATTGAGTGTGAAAAGTGTCCAGCGTTCCACACTCAACGATCTGACCGTTTGAGTACAACATCCGGGTACTTTGAGTGCACTGCATTTTGCCGTACTTCCCAGTGTGAATGCACTTACGCACTCAAAATAGAAAGTGTAAGTACGGAAGTACGCGGATTGGAACCAAGCCCCTGTCTGTTGGTCTGATACTCTTTTTCGGACTGAAGTATCTAGAAGAACTATTAGATGGAAGATCCCCAGAGGATGAATCCCTCTGACTTTGGTGAATCCCCGACTTGACCATGAAGTTAATATTTGTGCTTTCGAGTGAAAAATCTCAACAACTGTTGGATGGACTGCCATGAAATATGGTTCAGAATTGGCAAAGATTCTGCTAACACGCTAAACACCACATGGTAAACTTTATACCTGCTAAACATCAGCATGTTACAGTATAGCGTCAAAGAGTCTAGAAGCAAAGAGGCGGCACTCTGGCGACCAAAGCCGCTAGACACCACTGCAGTAGCACTGCTTGCCGCCATTTTGGACTGTAAACGCCAATCAGTCTGTGGCCATGGATGTATAAAAAGACGTCTGTAAATCGGAGGATCTTTTTTTTTTAGGTAAATCAACGGGACTGCACCGCCCTGCACGCTCATACGACATATCCGGTTCTGCCAGCTTCCTGCTAGCTGTACGCGGCTGCAATAACGGATATATTGGCTGTAATTCATCACTTTTATTATCTTCTAATCCACCCATGGGTTGTATGCTGTAAGCCTGTACCGTGGTGGATGTTATTAACGTCTCTGTTCCCAAACAACCGGCTATCGGCCAGTAGCTAGTAGCGCTAGTAGTTATAATAGTATGCATATTTATAATATTTGTATTGTTTAACACAGGGCATTTCCATAGAGACATTACAATTATGACAATAAAATAGAAAAAAATTGTTTTACTTTTGCACTTTGGAGGCGGACGTTTAACTGGCGTCATCATGGTAGTCGACTCGATTACAGTCCAAAATGGCGGAGGCAGAGGTCTGCTGCTGGGCGCTGGTGTTGCAATGGAACATATAATTGACTTTCACTTCTTAGCAATATACCTTCTTTGGTAGCGTTGACATTGTGAGCGTGTTGGCATGTTGATGTTAAAGCATCACTGTGTCGACCAGCCTCACAGAGCGTCAAGCACGGCTGCAGACTCTTAGTTTAAATTTAGAAAACATTAAAATGATGATGTGTTGTAAAAGTATGTATGGCTATAAATGTACTTATATCTGATTACGACTACATTATAGTGTGTTAAAAACAATTCTGTGTTTATATCCGGCTAAATAGGGTTTAAAGTGATACCAGATTTTATTTTTACCTTCCAGTTTCTTTGTTATTGAGTTAAGCAAAATGTTCTCAAACGTTACTCTTATTGATCGTCAGTGGACTAAAGCTGCTCCACACGCAGCAGAGACGATTTCTGTGATGAAATACCAGCGAGCTACGATAAATCTGAAAACACCTCTCCGTATTGCCAGGAATAAAATACTTGTGCAATATGACATTTTAATTAAATAAGCCTAATGTCATAAATATGACTACCAGCTGCTGCTGTCCAGCGGTGAACGTAGGTAGAAAGAAAGCTGCAGTCGTCTCTTCTCAGAGTTTCAGCTGTGATGTGAGAAACAGACCTCAGAGGGACGTTTAAGACTACAAAACTACAATTTACTACCCAAATAAATAAACGAATAATACATATTTTAAATGCTAAATAAATTAAAATTAAATCAATTAATTACATATTAAATTTATTATTAAAATTAATTAAATTAATTAAATATAAATAAATGTATATTTAAATTTAGTAAGATCCCGTTCTGAGGTAAAAGTAGCACTACCATCATTATAAATACTCCACAAGTAGAAACCTTATCAGAAAGATGTACATAAAAGTAAAAGTACTCATAATGCAGTATTACATTACAGACATTGGAACTATTTGGAGGTACTTTTACTTTTTTTGAGAATTTGTATTTCATGCTACTTTATACTTTTACTCATTTCTGTTACTTGTCATTGAGCATATTAAAATTTTACACACAAAACATATAATCTGCATCTAAAACGTGATTTATTTATTACTTTATTATACATTTAACCACCCAACAGTACGTAAATAATTCAAATTAAACTTAAATTATTAAATATACTTTACTTTACCCCATAAATACATTATTATGGAATAAAATAAAATGTTGCTGTGCTGATAAGCGCATTAAATGCAAAACTCCAATAGGCAGAAAATGTGAATATAATATGTAGTCTTGCTTTTATTCCTGTAAAAATAAATAAATAAATAAATATTGGACAGACTGAATGTGTCTCCACCGAACACCTGGCACAAAGTATTTTATTTATTCATAATTTCATTATTGATTATGTCGTCTGTAAATTTTATCTCCACACATAAAGGTCTAAATGTTGATTCAATTAAAGCACCACACTGCCAGGAAAAAAACCCAGTCATGATGCCAATTAGGAAACCCTGAATTTATTTATTTATTTTCTGACCGTACAGTTGTTAAATTGAAATATTGTGAGTATAAAAATACTGCGACTGGCCTATAAAATACCCAACGCACCGCATGTGTCTGCATCATACCATCCTCTTGAAACAAGCTACAACATTAACTCTCTTCTCTCAATGACGTCAATAATAATAATAACCCAACAATATATTATATTATTGGGCTTTTGATATTCTAAGTACATTTTCCTGAAAGTGCTTCTGTACTTTAACTTCATTTAAATACTGGACTTTTATTTGTGATGGAGTTCCAAGAATGTTGTTTACTGCTGCTTTCACTTATTAGAGTAGATTGAAATGGAAAAAAACAAGTTCAAGTACCTCAAAACTATACTTCCATAGAGCTATGTTGGCAAATAAAGTTATTCACTTACAAGGAACATATTGAGAGGAAATAAAAACATAGAAATTTAAAATAAAAATATAAAGTACTGCAAAAGTCAAGAACATAAATATAGGATAGAAAAACTACAATATAAATATGAAAAAGACTATAAAAATATCATATTACATATATCCACAATATAGCTGTTTATTAGAATGAAAGAGCTGTACAGTTTTGTGCAGGATGTGCACAAATATTAATCGTAAAGTAGTCATATATATATTGTATTTCATTTGTATCATTTTAATCTATTTTATTGTTATTTCATCAATCACTTATTTTATTGTATTTCATTTGGCTAATTGTATTCTATTTTGTTATTTTATTAATCACTTATTTTATTGTATTTAATTTGTATAATTGTATTATATTTTATTGTTATTTTATTGATCACCTATTTTGTTGTATTAAATTTTTATAAATGTATTATATTTTATTTTTTAGTTTATTAATCACTTATTTTATTGTATTTGATTTGTATAATTGTATTAAATTTTATTCTTATTTTATTAATCACTTATTTTATTGTATTTAATTTGTATAATTGTATTATATTTTATTGTTATTTTATTGACCACCTCTTTTATTGTAATCAATTTTTACAATTGTATTATATTTTATTATTTTATTAATAACTTATTTCATTGTATTTAATTTGTATATTTTTATTCTATTCTATTGTTATTTTATTAATCACTTATTTTATTGTATTTCATTTGTATTTACATTTTATTTTAATTTTATTAATCAATCATTTTATTGTATTTAATTTGTATAATTGTATTATATTTTATTGTTATTTTATTGATCACCTATTTTGTTGTATTCAATTTTTATAAATGTATTATATTTTATTTTTTAGTTTATTAATCACTTATTTTATTGTATTTGATTTGTATAATTGTATTAAATTTTATTCTTATTTTATTAATCACTTATTTTATTGTATTTAATTTGTATAATTGTATTATATTTTATTGTTATTTTATTGACCACCTCTTTTATTGTAATCAATTTTTACAATTGTATTATATTTTATTATTTTATTAATAACTTATTTCATTGTATTTAATTTGTATATTTTTATTCTATTCTATTGTTATTTTATTAATCACTTATTTTATTGTATTTCATTTGATTAATTGTATTATATTTTATTTTAATTTTATCATCACTTATTATTGTATTTCATTCGTATAACTGTATTATATTCTATTATTCTATTAATCACTTACTTATTGTATTTAATTTGTATTTACATTTTATTTTTATTTTATTAATCAATCATTTTATTGTATTTAATTTGTATTTACATTTTATTTTATTTTATCAATCAATCATTTTATTGTATTCAATTTGTATAATTGTATCATATTTTATTTTTATTGTATTCAATTTCTATAATTGTATTATATTTTATTAATTACTTATTTATTGTATTTACTTTGTATAATTTTATTCTATTTTATTAATCACTTATTTTATTCTATTTAATTTGTCTTATTTTATTCAATTTTATTGTATGTCTATTTTATAACAGACTCTTAGTTCCTGTGCAGACCAGCAGATGGAAACATTGGACATTTTTCCTCAGACAATAAAAACAAGGCGAAGCCCACACAGAGAGAGAAAGAGCAGCATCTCACAGCTAAATGTGAGAGGAGGAATCACAGTAAACTAAACCACTGGAGCTGCTGGAGCTGCTGGAGGAGGAAATATGGACCCATGGCCTCCGAGCTGCGACTAGAGATGTAGTTTGAAGGATGCCAGCCAGCTTCATCTCTCGTTTGCTCCTCTTTTTCGTCTCGATCTGCTCGATTCGGGAGGCTCTGGCCAAATCTCTTCCAGATCAGGGATCCTTCGGTAAGCTTCGCCATAATAAAGGGGGATGCACGCATGCAGCAGCACAATGAGGAGGAGATGGGAGTGGTTGCTGCTCTTTAGGGCTTTTGTCTGCAAAAAGCGTCGGTTCTCTGCAGCTCTGAGCTCTGATATCAGGAGATGCATATCAGAGGATGTTTATTGTCCTATCTGCTTCATATAATGCTAGTTTGATGCTATATACATTGATCAATATCCATGAGGTGCATGCACTAGTGTTTGTGCAATGATACAGTACAGATGTGATGCAGTCCAGAGGTGCTACAGTCCAGATGTGTGGTGTTAAAAGGCCTTAGATACAGCGTGCTGTGGTGATGTCAGGCCTATAACCTGCTGGTAACTATGAAGGCCTGCATGTCTCTTTCTTTCTGCTCTCTGCACAACAATGACACCAAACCTGCACACACATCTATGTATGTTCTCAGAAAGCCCCCCAAAATACATTTTGCATGAATAAAAACATGCATGTAGCAGCAGTAATAAGCAGCAGTGTTTATATTATGGTGTGTATTTTGAAGGACATTATGTAATTACATTGCATTATTCATGCTTCAAGCTATTTAGAGCTGCATGGATGGTTCACAGACACACAGACACACTGGGCTGTAACTAAGTACATGTACTCTACTTGTATTTCTCATATTATGCTGTTTTATACTTCTACTACACCACATTTCAAATTGTACTTTTTATTCCACTACATTTCTCTGACATTTTACATACAAAACATATTATAAACTATTAAAATATGATGCATTAAACTGCTGAACAGATCACAAAGGATTTAAGATTTACTGCAAGATATACATTCTGCTTGAACACGACAATAGTATTACTATTAAATTTCATACTTTCGTAACGCCACTTCTGGAGTTAATTTTAGCTCAAACCGCCGTCTTTTCCTAAACCTAACTAAGTAGTTTTATTTTGAAAAGACTGAGGCGGAAATTGACACGTGCGTCACGTGTCGCTGGACATTCATAGGAAAAAAACACACAAAAAATATGTTCGAAAATACGTGAAAGTCGTGCTGAAGCGTCACGAAAAAAAGGGGAATTTGTGTCTACGTACACACATCAAATAGATTTTGCATCGGGGTCTCTCATCGCCCTTAAGGGGGTTTTATTTCACAACAATGACCCGCTAGCTGCACATTATCCCGCTTATTACACGGCTACTTACTGAAGAAATCAATATTTTGACACAAAAATGGTCCGCCAGAGTCCGACATCAGCTGCGCCCATAGCAACGGTATGCTATACATAGCAACGGTCTGTTATACATAGCAACAGTCTGTTCTACATAGCAACAGTCTGTTCTACATAGCAACAGTCTGTTCTACATAGCAACGGTCTGCTACACAGAAATTACAGACCTCAAAACGCCGTGATTGACCAATCAGAATCAAGTATTCAACACAGTCGTGTAATAATATCGTGTAAACAATCCAGCGCTTCTTAAATGTTACAGATTTTGTTGAACTACCAGAAAACATGCTATATCATAATATATATCGTTATCGAGATATGAAATAACCTACAGTATATCACCCAGCCCTGATGATAATGAATAGAGTCTATTTGTTTGGCATGAATACTTTTACTTTTGGTACTTTAAGGACATTTAACTGCTAATACTCTTACATTTTTAGTGCCAGGCTTCTACTGGTAATGGAGTATTTCAGTCCTTTGTTTGTCTGTTGGAGTCTAATTTAGATTAAATTGGAATAGATTTTGCTCCCCAGCTGCCGCTCGACTGATTAAATCGTCAATTAATTGATACCTCGGAGGAAAAGCTCAGCACATCTCCTCTCCTGAGCCGCAACGATTCAAAGATGTTTGTTTAAGCAATTTATCGTCTCAAGAAATCTGCAATTTTGCACGGCAGCAGCTGTTAATGGATCAGTCAATCAACAGGAAAATCAATCAGCAACTATTCTGATAATCGATTAATCATTTAAGCCAAATCAAATCTATTATTTTTTAACCAGCGAGGCCAAAAATGTACTACTCCCAGCCCGGTCTTTTTATGATAGTACATAGGGGTGTTACGATCCATCGATCTGGATCGATATACTGATTAACTGATCAACAATCCAATATATCGATCTTTAAGATACGCCCTTATTTTGAAATTCTTAACTGATAAAAAGCATTTGCACTTTTAAACATGAGAAATGTGGAACTTTATAGTGAAAAACAGGAGGACTACTTCTTTTATTCTTTTTATTTAAAAGAATAAATTGTTTTTATAAATTGTCAAATCGTATTTTAGTGTTAAATGGGCTATAAAATAATATTGTCTCATATCGATCGCAGGCTTCTGAATTGAATTGAAATTGTATCGTGGCAGACTGTGACATCAGTATTGATATCGTATTGTGTTGAAACTTGTGAAATAAACCCCTGATAGTACACTGAATTTTGGGGATCGCTTGTCACTCTTTTTCTGATGTTTTTAAAATGAACAATTAATCAATTAATCAAGAAAATAGTCTGTAGATTAGTTGATAATGATATAGATAATAATAACTGTTGATTATATTTAAAGAAAATGACAAAAGCTCAATGACTAAATTCTCACAAAATATCAGCTTCTTTCTTCCTGACTTTGAAAACCTCCGTATTAATTTACGTTATGAGGATTTATCTCGGCCCAAAGACGTGTTTACGCTGAGTTTTCGGAGCGTTTAAACTCCACTAAATCTCAGCTGAATTTATATTCAAGCTCTCTGAGTTCCCAGCCTCTTGATGTGACTCTCAGTGTTTCTGTCAATGGAGCTGCTTCAAGCCCAGATTGAGGAAATCCTCTCTCCACACACACAAGGGAGCCTTTATTGAACCAATTATGGTAATGGATAACAGCGTTTACACATGCACACAACGGATTATGGACACACATACATTTTATGATGTGAACGCAGCCATTAGTGGGTGAAGTTCTGCATGGAGGGGTTTGTCTCGAGAGGCCTTCGGAGGGTTTTAGATGGCGACAGCTCGTAGTGCTGCGGGGTCTGAGCCGTGTGATGAAGCAGCAACAACAACCACAGCCAGCCTTCTGGAGAGTCAGCGTGTAGCCATGGAAACGTCCCAACCCAGCGTGACCCACATCCACGCCGTCCAAGAGAGGCAAGATGAGAAACAAAATGTTCTGGGGGGCTGAATAGCACGGGAGGATGACACGGCCACGCGGGGGATTTATGATGGGTGTGTCTCTGATGACTACAAACATCATCATTGTAATAATCCATCACTGCTGGGAACCATTAGTCTGCAACACATTCAGCAGGCAAAGACACAAAAAAACAACAGGAAGTTTGCGTCAAAATGAAAAAGACAAAGTCAAATCTGAACACAAAGACGTGATATATATATATATTTTTAAATTCAGTGTGACTTACACTTCCAGATGACATCATTATATCTGATGTCCAATTTAAATAAGTCTATAAATCTGCTTAGAAATCAGGAAAAAAGACGCTTCTTATATCTGCAGAACTTGCTTGACAATCTTCACGTTTTTAAGTTTTCTTCAGTATCAAAGTAATTCAGTGATAGTTGTCGGCACATTAATGACTACACTGCAAACAGGAAGTGATAATAGATAATTCGGCATGCTTTTAATGGTGCCAATATGGCAAAATGTAAAAAAATAATAGAAGAATAAAAACAACAATATTATACCATACATGTTTACATCCCCCAAAGCCCTGTGGTTCCAAAACTAGAGCATGATGATCCCCCAAATATAAGTAAAACATCATTATCTCTGATGTCCATCTTAAATAAACGTCCATCAATCTGCTTAGAAATCATAGTAAAAAAAGACGCTCCTTACAACTGCAGAACTTGCTTGAGGATCATCATGTTTTTATGTTTTCTTCAGTATCGAAGTAATGCAGTGATAGTTGTCAGCACATTAATGGGTACACTGCAAACAGGAAGTGCTAATAGATCATTCAGCATGCTTTTAATGGTGCCAATTTGCCAAAACATAAATATAAGCTAAAAAAAAAAAACATCATTCTTGCTGTTTACATCCCGCAAAGCCCCCAGATTATGGGAACTGTAGTTCCGAACTGAAAGCATGATTATCCCCCAAATAAGACAAAGTAAAGTAACAAAAGGTTACAAAATAAGTAAGACAAATAATAACAATAATAGGAAAATATCCATTAATAATAACTTTTTTATGTTGAACTATTTGTCCTGTGGGACCGGACGCCTGCTGGTTGTTTCATGCTGAATTCCCTTCAGTTTGAAGGTCATTTTAGACGAGATCATCACAGTGCTGCATACTGATTTTGTCCTTGTAGGACAGTCAAGGGTGCCTTGGTAAATTGAGCCGTACTCGATTTTAATTGCTGCTTTAATACTAAACTACACAAAGTCTTATTCCACTCACTTTGGACTGAATGGAATAAAAAAAACTATTACAGAATGGTAAATACTGTTTGTTTACTGCAATTATATTCCCTGAAAATAATATTAAGTCTGTTGTTTTTAGTGCTGAAACAAGCTTAATTGATTACTTACAGATAATCAAACAATAATTTTTTTAAGGCAAAAAGTAAGGTTCTATTTCAGGGTTTCTTAATTAATTAATTGATCATTTACTCCACTAATAGTTTCAGCTATATATATAATTACCTGTGTTTTTATTTTTTTTCCAGAGGTGCAAATAAAAGTCCAGGTGTTCGACAACAGCGACCTGTCACCGCTGGCGGGCGCTCAGGTGGAAGTCCACGGCAACCAAACCATCTTGGCGCCCAGCAGGGCGGGCAGCGATGGCGTCCTGAGGGTCAGCTTCCCATACCGCACGGGAACATGGGTCATCATCACGGCCTCCAAACAGGACTACGTCACCAACTCGGTGCCCTGGCACTCCAGCCGCATCCCCCGTAAGTCAGCGAGGAAGAACGTTCAGTTTATGAAGCGTGAAGAGCACTTTCTCTTCTTTTTCCTCCTGATGACTCTGTCGGTATGGAGGACGGTACCTGCCAAAATAAAAAATAAATTAATAAAAAAAATAAATGATTCGATAAATAAATAAACATGTCATTAAATGTGGCAAAAATAATATAAAAAATGAATGTAGTCATTAATTAATTGATAAAATAAATGTGACATAAATCAATATGTCGCCAGCCCTGCGATGGACTGGCGACCTGTCCAGGGTGTACCCTGCCTTCGCCCAATGTCGGCTGGGATCGGCTCCAGCCCCCCCCGCGACCCCTAACGGGATAAGCGGTTGCATATGGATGGATGGATGGATGGATGGATAAATCAATATTTCTGTTTTATTTATTTTTATTTTTATTTTTATTTTTTTATGGAGTTTCAGTCAGCTCCATCAGAGCTGCAGCAAACACTGTCACTAGTAAATAAAAAAATAAATAAGATTTAAATGAATTAATCATTTTGAATTGCTTTCTGGTGCTTATCCAAGTCCAGGTCACATGAATTTAATTATTAATTATATCATCAGGAATTACTGAGTGATTATTTATTATTTATTTTAAATATATTTTATATAAATATATTTTAATGAATAAATAAAAAAAAATGTTCCTTCCCATTTTAATTTTTTTTAATATTTATTTATTTATTAATTCATTCATTTATATCAGTGTGGTAGAATAAGTTGCTTTTATTTTTTCTTTTATACCATTTTTGTCTTTCTTAAAACTAAAACCAATATATTTTTAAAAAAAAAAAACACGATATAATAATAATAATAAATAATTAAAATCCATATTGTGCCTAAAGGTTTTCCATCATACATTGTTAACGAGGACGTTGACTTTACTTAAGGCAAGTGATCGCCTTAAACAGTTTGAGTAATTGATAACGGAGAAACTCATTTAGTTTGAGTAAAACAGATTTAAATAAATAAATAAATTATTAACTTATTATTAACTTATTATTAACTGTTCAACTTAGCCTTTTAAGTTATAATAACTACATGTACCAGCTTCCTTTTCTGTTCTTTATTATTCATTTAAGTTGAGAATTCTCAAATTGTGTCTTGTTCACTAGACTTTAGCTGGTGAAACGGGTCTTAAAGTTAACTTGGAGGTTTGTGCAGAACTCTCGTCTCAGCGTTGTTGTTACACCTGGAAACCTGCCGAGTTAACTTTAGTGTCTCCTCTCTGTTTTCCAGTGTATGCATCAGTCAGCCTGTACCTGCTGGTCCAGCGGCCAGGAACACTCATTCTGTACGATGACGTGCTGCAGGTGCTGTCTGGCTCTCCAGGTAAAGAAAACAACACATTTATCTCTCTGAATATCTGACGACGCTCACTTATCCTGTCACACGCTGGATTTACGAGGGATTATGAGCTCACTGCAAGGAGCCGAGGCTCCATTTATCCGTCCAGTTTTTAAGAATTATGAATCACGACGGACACTTTTATTTAAAATATGGACCTGTTGGGTAACGCCGGAGCTATTTTCGTTTGTGTTGGGAACGTCTGTTTTACCCGTCAACAGTTATTCTGTCATCACGTCTTAAATTAGTTTGTCTCCAGCAGAGAGTGAAGATAGATGCCCTCCTCCTCTCCTCCCCTCTCATCTCCGCTCTCCGTCTCTTTCACTGCTTAACATTTACATGACCCTGTGTTATTTGCTGCTGCCGTCGCCATAGCAACAGCTGCAGCTGCAGCAGAGTTGTTTTTTTTTACAGTTTTTAACAAATAAAGTCACATCCACCTCCTTGTATCTGTAAAACAATAAAATACCAGTGTTTACACCTTTTAAGAGACATTAAGATGTAATCCGATGCCAAACAAAAGACTATTTCCTCCTGTTTGAGTAACGTTCACTAAAAACTAGTGAGCAGCTGTTTTAAAAATGTAAAATATTATAAAATAAAAATAAAAATATTATAATAATATATAAAATATTATAATATATATATTATATATATATGTATATATATATAATATATATAATATATATATATATATATATAATATAATTTATTTCATTGAGATTTTAGATTTGTTTCCAGTGAGATAGTATTGAGTTTTAGAGCTGCAACGATTAATCGATTAATTCAATTTTTTAAAAAAATTAAAATGATGTTACTACTTTGATGTTGATTGATCTGAGTAATTAAAAAAAAAAAAAAAAAAAAGTCAGACACAATGCAACAACGACATCACTACGGCTTGTGCCACGCCACGATGTCGCAAGCAGCTCTCCTCTGCTGGGAAAAGACATTTGGTTTATATACATTTATATATACATTTTAACACGCTGTACAGCTGTACAGTAACAGGATGAGATAACGAAAAGGAAAATAAAAGGTGTGAAAATTTGCCATAAATTGGGATAAATACGGGAGAGTTGTGACCTCGGGAGGAAAGCGGGAGAGGGAGATGAAAACGGGAGTCTCCCGGGAAAATTGGGAGGGTTGGCGAGTATGTCTATATTCAAGGTCAGAGGTCCAAACGATTGCCGATAACAGCTGCAATCGATTAGTTGTCAACTATTAAATTAATCGCCAACTATTTTGATAATCGTTTAATCTGTTTGAGTCCAAAATCCTCTGATTCCAGCTTCTTAAATGTGAATATTTTCTGGTTTCTTTCCTCCTCTATGACAGTTAACTGAATATCTTTGAGGTGTGGACAAAACAAGACATTTGAGGACGTCATCTTGGGTTTTGGGAAACACTGATCAACATTTTATAGATTATACAATTAATCGATTAATGGAGAAAATTATTGACTGATTAATCAACAATGAAAATAATTGTAAGTTGCAGCCCTATTGAGTTTAAATAGTGACTGTTGCTGCTCTAGAAACAACATTGATTATTTATAATATGAATAAACTCTAATCCTGTTCTGATTTTAGTCTTTTTTCAAATATTAAAAAGCAATTATTTAGTAATGAAAAAGAACCGTTAAAGTATTGATAACAGTAGCAGGCTAGTATTGATAAAATCCTGACGATACTCATCTCTACTCATTTTATGATTTCATTACATCAGGGCTGCAACTAATGATTATTTTCATTGTCGATTAATCTGTCGATTATTTTCTCGATTATTAAAATGTCAGAAAATGGTGAATAAGGTTGTAGCTCTGTTGTCGTGTTGTTTGATTGATGTTCGTTTGTCTGCAGGAGCTCGTAACCAGCCGCTGGTGCAGCTCCAGAGGAAGTCCCTCCAGCTGCCGTCCAACTCCAACTACACGGCGCTGTCCGCCTCGCTGACCACGGCCAGGACTCAGTATGAGATCGGCGGGTTTCCGTTCCTCCTGGGGCAAGAGACCAACAGCTCAGGTGGGTGTCGAGGATGATGATGATGTCTGTTTTACTGGGGCATCTGGGGATTATATTTATATTGAAGGGAAATCTTAATGCTACAGCACAGCTGGAAGTGGAGCAGCGGCTCCTTATCTCCTCTTCTACAGACACAAGTGTTGGAAATCTCAATTTACTGCTCAGTAAAGAGTGTTTAATATATCAAAAGTGATGTTTCGGCCTCAAAAAATCCTGAATCATCAGGATGTGTTGACGCTGATGGGAGTGACTTCTTCTCTCCAGGAGCAGAAACCGGGTGGACAGACTTGACAGCTTTGGCCGTGGTCAGCATTCAGCTGTTTGACAAAGACGGCCAGGAGATCCAGGTGTCAGATCCGATCCACGTCTCCGTGCCGCTGCCGTCCGACACCCGCAACAGGATGGCCACGAGTGTTCCTGCTTGGCTGTATCAGCCTAAGACGGGTACGGTATCTTCTATAATAGAGGTATCGGATGTGTTTAAACTGTAAAGCAGCGTGCAGTATGTGAATAACAGTGATTATATTTCTGCAGGACTGTGGGTCAGGAACGGGACGGGCTACATCAAGAAGGACGGCCATCAGTTTGTGTGGAACGTGGTGGTTCCTCAGATGGGATACTGGTTAGCTGCCTTCCCTTCATCTTCAGGTAGCGTATAACTCATCTCCAGCCTCTGCTCTGCTGCTTTTCATCCTCCCTGTTGCTGCTGAGCCAGCAGATGTTCCTGAATGTCATGAATGAGTGTTGCTTCATTTAATGAAGTCCATAACAGCGTATTGGAACAGATTTTATCTGCTGATATTCTCATAAAGCTGTTGTGATAGAAGCATCACATAGAAGAAGTTCAAGCACATAACAATAAAACATCCAACTTAAAAAGGATGAGGCTGATGATATTCTACATTTGTATTATTGTTAACAACTGGGTTATATCTTTCTTCATCACGATGAACAAACTCTGTAGTTTATTTAGACTCACAGTCCCTCATACACCGTCCTGCTGCCACTAATACTCACTAGAGCACCACATGTGGATTAATCCGCCGCTGAAAATAGTCCCCAACAAATGTACCGTTTCATCCTGTTTGTTTGATAAAAACTATAGTGAGCAGCTGGTTTAGTAAAGTCTTTTTTAAAATGAAACTAATATCATTTATTTTATTTATTATTATTTATTTATTTATTTATTATTATTTTAGATTTGTTTTCAGTGAGACATTATTACAGTTTTAGAGCAGCAAAGATTAATTGTTGCAGCTCTACAATACGTGATGATGTTCTGTTGTTATCGCCAATCGTTCCAGACTTCTGACCTTGAATATAAATGAGATTTGAGAACCCCTGATTCACGTCTTCAGTAGGAACCAAAGGGACAAACAGGGACTAAGAGACCAACACAGTGAGTGATTCTCAGACGTCTCTCTGTCTTGACTTGTCTTGCAGGACTGGGTCTGTCTCATCCAGGCCTGAGGGACATCACCACCTACCACACCCTGTTCCTGCTCTCCATCCTGGGCTCGCTGGCCCTGCTGGTGCTCATCCTGCTCTGTGTGCTGCTCTACTACTGCAGGTGTGGGGAGCGTAGGCGCAGGTCTCACTTTTAGGTTTCTATTCAAAGCAAAAATGACGGTGATAATTACAAATGTTAGATTAGACTCTTCTTGTAATCCCCAGCAGATTACAGGTGTTTCTTTCGTTTCTGACCTTCGGTGTCTCTTTACCTTTTTTTAGGCGGAAGTGTTTAAAACCTCGCCGCCAGCAAGGGAAACCCCACACGCCCAATCTAAACGGTGCAAAGAGAGACCAGGGAACGTCCACGTCACGCCTGAATCTGATCTGCGGAGGCCACGCCGAGTCCGCCGCCTCTAACGACAAATCTGACATCACCCCGTCTCGAGACTACCAGAGCTCCAGGGAGGACTTAACCAAGCATGTTCCAGCTCACATGCTGCGACACGCCAAGGGAAAAAACGCTTCAGGTGCCCAACGGGGCGAAAGCTTCCCCATGAAGGTGACCCGCGCCACGGAGACCAACAACCTGGACAACCCTCTGCTGCACGAAGACTACACCCGCAGCTACAGCCCCATGGAGGGCAAGGAGTCCGAATACCACCGACACCACAACGCCAACGACAATCGAGGGTACTCCTCCGATCCGCCGTCCCCGCCTCGCTTCCAAGGTTACGTGCCGAGCCAGACGGACAAACCGCCCGAGTATTCGGCCACGGCTGCAGACGGCCTCGCCAGACCCACCTCCCTCAACACCCAGGCGGGTCAGATCATCTTCTGCAGCTCCATCGACCAGATGAAGGAGAACATGTACCGCAGCATGGTGCCCACCTTGGTCATCCCGGCACACTACATGCGCCTGCCCTCCGAGTTCTCTAAAGACGGCAAAGACCAGAAGGACCAAGATAAAGATGGCGCCCAGATGGGAGGCGGGCAGCACCATCACCACCACTCCCAACAGCAAGGTGGATCCCAAGGCGATGACTCGGAGGATCCCAGCTGGGCGTCCGACTCCTCCGGCGGACCCATGACCATCCCTGTGCTCTTCAACGACTCCACCATGGCTCAGATGAACGGCGAGCTGCAGGCTCTGACTGAGAAGAAGCTGCTGGAGCTGGGCGTTAAACAGCACCCGAGGGCGTGGTTCATCTCCCTGGATGGACGGAATAACGCTCATGTGCGCCACTCCTACATAGATGCTGGGAATGACCTCAGTGGCGGCGGAGGCGGCGGCGGTTTATTCTTAGGTGGCCCCAGCAGCGCTGGACGAGACGTCAACCTTGAGCCACCTCTGGAGTCCCAAGAACGCAAGCCAGGTATGAACCGGAAGGGAAAAGACGAGCGCTGGGGGACGGGAGGACGGAAGGGCCACGGCGTCAGCAGCAGCGGCGGGAAGTGTTACTCCAAGCTGGCGTACCCCGACCACAGCGAGCCCAGCAGCAGCGAGGGACGCCCGGTCTCACCCGAGGAGAACTCCCTCACCCCGCTCCTCGACGAAGGGCCGTCCTCCCGAGGATCCACCATCCCCAGGAGAGGACGCAGCCGCGTGAACAGCAGCCGCAGCAGCAACAGCGAGAACCGCCGCGACTCCATGACCAGCCCCGAGGACGACCCCGACGACAAGGACGAGAACAAGAAGAGCCCCTGGCAGAAGATCGAAGACAGGCCCCTCATGGTCTTCCACCCCAGGAAGTGAGCCGAACTCACTGAACACTTTTAACAATCTTTTCAAACGTAGAAGATGTTTTCACCGACAGAGAGATCACAATAAGCACAACCACGCTTCACCGGTCCGTCGTCGTTTTGACCCGTGTGTTTCTGGTGAGGTGCTTTTTGCACTTTCTGATTTACTCTCGTCGTCTCACCGTCGGTTCCTCTCACTGGTTCCCACCGAGATGATCTATCGTATACCCAAACGTACCCAGTTTATTGTGAATTCTGTCACCTATCACACCGCTGAGCCATCGTCTGAGCCATCGCATATACTGACTGTGGAAATAGCCATTTTATAGAGCAAAATAGAAGAAAGAAGCACTTACTAATAATTTGATAATCGATTGATTGATAGTTGCCAAGTACTTTGAAGTGGGCGACGTTTTTTATGGGATTGATGGGTGAATTAGATTTCCTTCCCTGAACTTAAAGGGATAGTTTGGGTGTTTCTCAGCGTGGTTGTATGAGTTACTTCTCCATAGTCAGTGTATTACCTCCAGGAGATGGAGTTTGGAGTAACAGACGGGAATACCAGGATTTTAGACACCTAAAAAAATCTATATCAGTTTAAATGTACCCCTTTATTTAGAATATTTTCACCGCTTTAACTTGCTATCAGGCAGCCCTTTCTGACGGGGAACTGAAGCCGTCGTATCCATCTATGCTCTCTTCAAAGCCACCAGACTCCATTGAAAAAAACAGTAATTTTACCTCACAGAACACAGGAGTCGCTGGTTTACCGCTGCCTAAATCGGTTAGTTTGTTCGTGTTATTGTGTACAACTTTGGTGAATCCGAACTAACCCTTTAAAATATCAAAGTCACACAATAACACAAACAAAATAACTGATCTGAGAAGGGGTGGGAATCACCAGAGGCCCCAACGAAACGATATTATCATGATACTTAAGTCTGGATTCTATCTTATTGCGATTTTAAACATTTTGCGATATGCAAAAGTATTACGATAAGATATATAGCGACTTATTACCTTTTTTCAACTGCAAATTATGCAGTTTGTCTAACCAAGACAACGCTAACAAAAGTCACACAATAACACAAACAAACTAACTGATGGAGGAAGCGGTGGACCGGCAACTCCTGCGTTCTGAGAGGTAAAACTAGTCTTGTTATTTTGAAGAAAGCATAAACAACAGCTTTAGATCCCCATCATAGATATCATGTATAGCTGTGAGGTAAAGCAGTGAAAATATTCTAAATATAGCATTTAGGTGTCTAAAAATGTGTTTAGCTGCTGCCTCCGTCCACAGCAGTACTTTACTTTGCTCCTGTCTGTTCCTCCAAACTCCATCTACTGTAGGTAACACACCGACTATGGAGAAGAACCTCATACAACCCCACTGAGAAACACCCGAACTATCCCTTTAAACTACACAAAGGCTAACATAGATGGTAGAAGATGTGCGCCTGTGTTTCCTCCCCATGAAACTGTAACTAGAGTAAGTTTTCTTTAAAGGAAACCGCTTCCCAAAGCTTGAATATGTGTGAAACCTGATTATCACTTTCCCTCTTTCGCCCCTGTGAACGGATAATGCAATCTTCAAAAGTCCAACTTTGCTCCTTCAGGGATGTACTTGATTCCCTCCCTCCTGTGCTGTGTTCATGTGTTCCGATGATTCAGATAGTAATGATTTGAAATGTTGAGCATCATCTTTTATCGTCATCCTCTCTGCCAAAATTTGGCCTTTTTTTGCTCCTGTTGTCGTATTTAGTCGACGGAGGCTTCTGTTGTGTAAATAGATTCCCATTTTGGTTTAGAAAGGTTGCATGCATATGAATGTATGAAATAAACAGAAGGCACCTAAAGCCCCCCACAACCCCCCCGCAGTTCTTTGGGCTCCAACCACCTAATCGCCAAGAAAACGTGGGCGAGTCTAAACAGCAAAAACACCACTTTACTTGAAGCCTATTTAATATTCTGCTGAGATCTACAGGGGTTGTTTCCAGACGGGGGCCTGTACCACTTCTCTCCTGTAAGTGCCTTCTTTCACAGTGATAGGCATGCAGGTCCCTTTTTTTAAAATGCAGTCCGTCGTCACCAGGCACTAAATAATAAGCACACTGCATCGTGGTAACAACAACAACAACAGCAACAACAGCGCGTCACTCTGGGGAGCATGCCTGCCAAAAAAACTGACAACTTTTCTCGACGTCCTTTAATATCATAATTTCTTGTATCTAATCCTCTTTTTCACCAAACTTGTAAATGGTATATGAGATTTTATGTGTATACGACGTGCATGTAATGTGTAGAATAGGGTGTTTTTAATTATTTTTTAGGATGTTTGGCACAAAAATTGTGATGAATCGTGTTTTTGCCAAAATGAACTCGTGAAGAAACACTGACTTTTTTTCCTCCTTCATCCAGTTCTAACAAAATCCACTTCCGGTCGTAAATGTTTACAACGATAACATACTGACCAACACGCTCCTCTCGCTCTCCCCCGCCAATACTAGCATCACCACTGCCTCTGTGACGCAGCAACAACTGTGACATGTCGCAGATTAAAAAGCTCACCACTTTAGAAAACTTGAAGATGTTTTATTGTTTTGTTGCAGATAATGATGAAGTGAAGGCTGTGTAAAGTTGTTGGTCCTTTTCACCATCTGCTTGCTGTTCATACGCCGTGTCGGTCGCCTACAGTACAAACTGAACATGTGATGTAATTCAGAGTCTGAAGAAAAAAAACATGAATTGATTCCTACTGAACTGTCGTGTCCACTGCTGTAAATGATTATTATTATTATTATGAGTTGTGCAATTGTGGCTATCCTTGCTTGTTTCTGTTCTACATGAGAAAAAAAGGTTTGTGAACTTGTGTTTTGGACAGAAGTGAATCCCCGAGAGGAACACTTTAAACCACTTTGTTGGTTTTGTTTTCGATAGTACAAATACACACGAGGGTGAGGAGGATTGGACTGTAGGCCTTCATCCTGTGCAGTAAATCATAAACCCGCTTCATAAACCCGGTCAGTTGTTTGTAAACTGTAAATTGATTCTTTCTGTACATGAGACAACATAGAAATAAATTTGTTCCCACAGTCGGTCGGCGTTTGTGATTTTATTTTGATAGAGAAGTTATGTGTTGAAGAAACATTTTTTATTTATATTCTATGGTTTGATTTTATTTGTGTGGCATCTTTCAACAAAGGCAATCGTTTTATATTACCTAAAATATTGTGGCATCATTACATCATAAAATTAGGACAGGAAAGTATTTTTTTCTCAACTAATATGTAATTCTAGTGGAATTGATTTTTGCAATCCACATCTCAACGTGTACAATAGGGCATCTTTTGATGTTTATTTTAATGTCACATATTCTTCAACCATAATTAATGAAAAGCTTTGGTTCCCAAGCTACATAGATGAGATAAACTGTTATTGATCCCCGGAGGATAATTTCAGGTGCTACTTCAGCAAAAGGAGATCAATAAGAAAAATGATGATTTATATATATTTTATATACTTCTGTGTAGCTTGTGAATTTCCCCCTGGGGATCAGTCAAGTCTTATTTGTTTATTATATATTTTTTTATTTTTAATTAGAATATGGAAAGTAACTAAAGTTATCAAATAAATGTAGTGAAGTAATAAGTACAATATTTTCCTCTGAACTGTAGTGGAGTAGGAGAACAACGTAACTCCTAAATATTGCAACTTGTATTTTATTTTTATTTTTATTCTTTATTTTTTATTTTAAAAATTAAAAAAATATATATATATTTATATTTTATGTATAAATAAATAAAAAATATATATATATTTTTTTTTAATTTAATTTAATTTTTAATTTATTTATTTTTTTAATTTCTTTTTCTATTTATATTTTATATATATTTTATATACTACTGTGTAGCTTGTGAATTTCCCCCTGGGGATCAGTCAAGTCTTATTTGTTGATTATATATATATATATTTTTAATTAGAATATGAAAAGTAACTAAAGTTATCAAACAAATGTAGTGAAGTAATAAGTACAGTATTTTCCTCTTAATTGTAGTGAAGTAATAAGTACAGTATTTTCCTCTTAATTGTAGTGGAGTAATAAGTACAGTATTTTCCTCTTAATTGTAGTGGAGTAGGAGAACAACGTAGTAAAGTATAAGTAAGTATAAGTACCTAAAGTCCAGTAGCAGAGTAAATGAACTGAATGAATGATTGCATTGTGTGATGTGTTTCCAGTGTACTGTCCCTTTAAGAGCTGCAGAGTCACGTGCTCCTGTGTGTCATGTGATTCTTCAGTCTGACTATAAACAGCTTCACTTCTTCTGCTTCTTCTTCTTTGTACTCCTAACACTAAACACTAAACACCCGACGATATATGTTTACAAGCTGGACTTACTGCAGTAAAACCTACCAGGTAAGAACAACACTTCCTGTTCCTTCAGAAACTCAAAGTCATTCAAACAGCTAGCTTAGCTGTTAGCCACCTAGCATGCTAAGCTAGCTTGTTATTGTCTGGTTCAGCTGGTTTGTAGAAAGATGCTGATGTCTGATGCTGATGTTGAGATAACAGCTGATTTCAGCTGCTGTAAACTAAACGTTTCTTGTGTTAAGTTTAAGTACAATATGTGTTATAATCCTGCTGAGTATTTATCACAGTATGATGGTGATTAATGGTGTTTAATGGTGATTAATGGTGATTAATGGTGTATTTGTGTTGTTGTTTAGGTTGTAAGAGGAGTATTTATCACAGTTTAATGGTGATTAATGATGATTAATGGTGTTTAATGGTGTATTTGTGTTGTTGTTTAGGTTGTAAGAGGAGTATTTATCACAGTTTCATGGTGTATAATGATGATTAATGGTGTATTTTGTTGTTCTCTAGGTTGTTAGAGGATTATGCAGCACAGAGCTGTCTGTTAATAACAACTGAACTCATTCTACCTGTCTCCAAGTCACCTGCTAATAATGGTAAAGTACACTCACTACTGCATTAATAGTATAATGCATAGTACATTTACTCAAGTACTATTTGAGGTATCTGTAGTTAAATATTATAATTTTTTTCTACTTTACATTCCACTGCATTTCAGAGGGAAATATTGTATTTTTTTACTCCACTACATTTGTTGATAACTTAAGTTATTTTGCAGAGTCTGATAAATAATATAATTATAATAATATAATATATAATTAATTATAATATAATTATATATTATAGTTATAATATTATAAAGTTATTTTGCAGAGTCTGATAAATAATATAAATTATAATATTAAATTATAATAATATAATATAAATTATGCAGAAAGCAGCACACATGTCCATCCAGATATTAATGTTTTCTCCTCTTTGATAATGGATCAATTTGATTCGTGCAAAGATACCAAACATTTGCTGCTTCCAACTTCTCCAACTTTCTGTTTTTTATGTTTAATATCATTGTAAATTGAATATTTGGGGTTTGGAGTTGTTGGTGAGACAAAATAAGACATATAAAGATATCACTTTGGTCCTGGGAAACTCTTTCTTTTTGCTTTTTTCTGACATATTTTAGATTAAACAACTAATCAATCAATCAATCAATCAATCAATCAATCAAGAAAATCAATCTTCACTTCAGTTTTTTTTTTCACTTTTATTTCAGGTGTGTTTCTTTCTTCATTAGTTGCCACATTTCTACAGCTCTATTTAAGTTGACTGATAACTCGGCATTTTTTGGTCATGAAAAGTGAAAAATTGAGCTAAGATAATGTTCTCTTTAGCGCTGAATAACCTTTTTGTCTTCTTGAACTGTGCAATTTTCTGTTTATCAGACACGGTTTCTCAATGGACCTCTTTCAAACTACTGAAGCAGTTATTTGACGCCACGTACTGATTCAACAAATCTACTATAGCTGAAACGATTAAACAGTTAATCGATTATTCACATAACAAAAAATCAACCACTATTTTGATAATTGATTATTTGTTTCATTTATTTATCAACCAAAAATGACAAATATTCTCGTTTCAACTTTTAAAATGTTACAGTTTGCAGTTTTTCTTTATTTTATATGACAAAAGAATGTAATATTTTAAGTTTTAGACTGTTAGTAAGGTGAAGCTGGCAGATTGAAGATATTACCGACGTGACATCTGGGAAAGTGTGAATGCCATTTTTGTCACTAAACGATTAATCGATGATGAAAATAATCTTTAGTTGCAGCTTTTAAATTACAAAAGTATTGCTGGAGGAACAACAATCCTTAATAGTAAACTGTATATTAATTAAATCTTAGAAAGTGATTTTTTGGCATCGTGCAGCAGTTGTTTAGGGATATGAAATGCCAAAGATATGATTGCTATACGTGGAAAAGAGGGACGTGAACTTTCCAGCAAAGATGTGTTTGTTTAGTGTTGAAATCCAGTTTATCAGAAGGAATTCCTGGTGAGCTGCTGTACATATTTATCTTTGTTATCTTTCTCTATATTGATTTATTTCTCACAACCTGAAAGAAACCCAGAAACCAAAAAGATTAGATCTGATGACAAAAGTTCAGGATCTTTGTATGTTGTCAGACCACATTGCATCATGCTACGATGCTGACAGCCTTCTCTTCTCCTCTCCTCTCCTCTCCTCTCTCTCCTCTCCTCTCTCCTCTCCTCTCCTCTCCTCTCCCTCTCTCCTCTCCTCTCCCTCTCCTCTCCTCTCTCTCCTCTCCCTCCCATCTTCTCCTCTCCTCTCCCTCCTCTCCTCTCTCTCCTCTCCTCTCATCTCCCCATCTTCTCCTCCCTCTCTCTCCTCTCCTCTCCTCTCCTCTCCCTCCTCCTCTCCTCTCCTCTCCTCTCCTCCTCCTCTCCCTCTCCTCTCCTCTCCTCTCCTCTCATCTCCCCATCTTCTCCTCTCCTCTCCTCTCCTCTCCTCTCCCTCTCTCTCTCTCTCTCTCTCCTCCCCATCTTCTCTCTCCTGTCCTTCTCTCTCTCCTCTCCTCTCCTCTCCTCTCCTCTCCTCTCTCTCTCTCTCTCTCCTCTCTCCTCTCCTGCTCCTCTCCTCAGACTCTGCAGATGGGGATCCTGGTTCTGGCTCTGCTGGGTTTGAGCTCAGCGCTGGTCTGTCCTGATGGAGGCATGTGTGAGGACAAAAACACCTGCTGCATGAACACTGTGGGAGGATACGGCTGCTGTCCACTTCCTCATGTGAGTTACCATCAATCATCACGTGTCTGACACAGGAGGGAGTTATTTATATTAAACTAGTCGCTCAGTAATGGACTTGTTGCTGATACAAAGTTAAAGTGACTGATTTGCCATTTGACAGGTACTAAATACAAGTATTAACCCTCTGAGACCCACAATAGAGCTGGTTTTTGTCTCTTTTAGGGGGGTCCAGGGGGTCTTTAGGGGGAGATAGCAGGTCAACAGTAGACGTCACATAGAAGTGGTGTACATCATCTGAAAGCTGAGAACCTGAAGAGTAATTTGAGATGCAGCTCAGCACTGTGTGTCAAGTTGTTCTAGTCATAAATCATAAATAGAAATTAATTAATTATTTAAAATGAATTGCAAAAGTGTGCTAGCATGACATGGTACCATGCATTCATTAGGTTTTCTAGATTAGGGTGTGTTTGGAGGAGTCTATATTACATAGTAAATAGAGAATTTAAGGTGTGTACTCGGTGAACTCTGCTGCTCCATGTTCTGTGTTTTTCAATAAACCTTTTGTCGTCTCTCACCGTCTCTTTTCCTTTTAATCCTCCTGCAGGCTGAGTGTTGTTCAGACCACCTCCACTGCTGCTTTGAGGGGACGGTTTGTGATCTCGTCCACTCCAAATGTGTTAATAAGACCGTCTCCCTGCCCTGGATGAGGCGTGTTCCAACCAAACAGGCCCTGCTCGTCCCTCAGGTAACTACAACAAAAGGGCTTTGTTGAGTCCAACACGTGTCATTATTTTGTTTACCGTCTCTTCTGAGCTCATTAGACTTTTGTTATGTGGGAAGTTTGAGCTATGTGTTGAATCTGTGGAGCATTAAGTTCTGGCAGCCACTGATTGTTTTCTCAACTTCACCCTTTAGACATGCAAATGTAATTATTTGAAGAATGTAGGTCAGACATCACGTGTCGACATATCTGCTGCGTTTGCACTTTGTTGATGCTTATCTCTCTTAACTGGTATCCAGTAACAAAATTATGCACAATAAGCTCTCCTTTACTGAAATGCACTTTTAGACCGTAACATGTAAAATGGTACAAAGTGCAAAGGAAACATAAATGACACGTAGAAGTAAAGAACTTCAGAAATAAGAGGAAAAAACAGCCTAAAGGTGCCACAGAAAACAAACATATTGTTGCTGCTTCAGGAAAATTAAGTGTATTTACTTCGTCTCTCAGCACAAAGCACTTTACAATACAGAAATAGGAGTACAGAGATGCAGAATTTAAAGAGAGATTGTCCCAGGTGATTGCAAAGTTTTCAGAAAATGGTGAAAGCTGCCCATCACAATTTCCTGGGCGTGTACCGGGTAACGTTTTGCGTCTTGCTTCACTCAATTCACTCAATTGACTAATGGTTTCAGCTCTCTAGATGTTTTGTTTGCAGTGAAATGAACATTACAATCTCTAGGGGGGCCACTAGCCCAGGACTTTAAGTGTCCGTGGTTTTGCTATACAATTGTACTAAATATATTTCATGACCATAACTGATCTGAAATAATGTCAGTGGAATTTGTTTACACTAATTATATGTGTAGGAAAGAATAAAGTGAATACATCTGCAGTCCTGTCACTGACATGTTGTTGTTTGTGTTGTTGTCATTGGTATGCGTGGGCTGTGATGTGTGATGGTTGCAGCTCGAGGAGAGAGTAAAAGCAGTCATTTGTCCGGACAAGGAGTCTGAATGTCCCGAAGAAACCACTTGCTGCCAGCTTGTTAACGGCTCCTGGGGCTGCTGTCCATTAGCTAAGGTGATGTACATGACTTACTAAAACACAAACCTCTAACACTTCACATCAGGAAACACGTTACATGGTCAGCTGGTCAGCGTTTGATGCTGCCAGCTGCTCTTCTAGCTGCTCCGCTGGATCAGAAACTGTTTCACTAGTTACTTTGAAGTTCAATAATAACTTTTCTGCTGCAAATCAAGATATTTCTGTTTCCTTTAGAGACTTGCCAATAAATCAACCGCAGAGATATATCAGCTGAAACTTATCCGTGTATATGTCGGCCAGTACAGATATATTTGAGGTCATGTGAAGGGCTCATTGCATGGCTGGAATATGGTCTCAAAAAAGTACAAAATGCAAGTCCTCCTCAAAAATAATCCAAGGCACGCTGTAGTGTTTGAACACAATTAAAATGCCTTTATTTGACATGACAATAATTGTTTAAAATGACCTACATGTTGCGACCAACAAAGGTCTTCATCAGGGTCATTGTGGTCATTGGACAATGACCACAATGAGTTTTTCTGACAATGTGTCTGAAATGATTTTCTTCTCTTCTACAGGCGGTTTGTTGTGAGGATAAACTCCACTGTTGCCCCGAAGGAACAAAGTGTGATATCGCTCACTCAAAGTGTGTCGCTGCCTCTCTGGAGTCCTTCCCCATGCTGGAGAAACTGCCTGCCAGGAGGAGGGAGAATAGTCCAGGTGGGGAATTCCTCATGTAGATAGTCATGACGTACTTATGTCAGGTCTGAGGTCTACTTGAAAAATCCCATGTGAAGAAGAAACATTTTAAATGGCAAGACACTGAAACCATCTGTGATTCTATGGCTGTATGCTGATGACACTGTACTAATGTAATGACTTTGTTTCTTCCCTCATTTTTCTGTAGCTTCTACAGTCGGTTCAGTGACGTGTCCTGGTGGAGCGAGCAGCTGCCCAGATAGTTACACATGTTGCCTGCTAACCAGTGGAGACTACGGCTGCTGCCCTTACCCACAGGTACATTCAGTACGACTCCGTTGCAAATATAGTAGAAAAATATCAGTTTCATTGTATCTTGGTCTGTCTATTCACCAAAAAAAATGGGAATCTGTTCATATGTTCTGACCAAAACACACATACAAAATACTAACTACTAGTAATTTGTGCAGAGGGAAAATCTTACCAGTCTTGGCGCCATTATAGAGAGATATCCATGTTACTAATTGGTTTATTAAAGATAAAAAAAATGCTTAGATTAACCTTGTTTCGATGTTCATGTTTGGCTGTACTTGTTTAAAACATGACTTGAAGGCTGGATAAGAGTCAACATCATACATTGTTAATACATGCTACTTCAATAACAAGATTAAAGAATGGTAGGGATGTTGCAGATGTAATAATCTGTCTGTTAGATTAGTAACATTTAATATCACATATTACATTTCTTTCAAACAGCGCTGCCAACATCATCTCATCTTTATCTGTGTTGCAGCTAAAATGAATGTTACCTACCGTGGTTTTAATCAGGCCACATAATAATATGAAAACTGGAAAAACTGCTTGTTTTAAGATGTTATAACATTTGAGCGAGTTTTAATGTCAAAGTCAGGCACTGTTTTACCGGGAAGCTCAAATTAAAATCTTCACAGTGGATTGTTGCACACGGTTGTTTTCATTTCACAGCTGCACAGTGATGCCCCTGGGAGTATTTCAACAATTTTTTTTAACACTGTTTGGTGTCCTCAGCGGTTAAAAAAAAAACTGGAATTTCCTACTAAACCCACAAACTTTAATTATTTTTCTGACTCTCTGTTTGATATTTGACTCATGAACAGGCCATGTGCTGCAGCGATCATCTCCACTGTTGCCCTGACAACACTATATGTGACCTGGAGCACGGGGTCTGCAAGTCTGGTGAGACGAGCGTGCCGATGCTGATGAAGATCGCTGCTGTACCCAACGACGGTGAGCAGATATACCTGAGAACGGATTGGATCTATTTTAGATTGATCGAAACATCTGTATTGATCGTTTGGTGTCTGCTCTGACTTCTCGTCCTGTCAGTTGACTGTCCAGACAAGAAGTCATCGTGTCCTGACCAGACAACGTGCTGCCAGATGACCAACGGCACATATGGCTGCTGTCCGATGCCCAATGTGAGTCACCTGAACTAACAAACCAGAACCTGCAAGACCCAGAGTCCTAATCATTCATTCATTCTGATGGGTTATTTCCAGGAGTCTATCTTGTGTAGAAGTCGTTGTGGTAAACTGTTGGAATATGTACAACTGTGTTTAGAGCCATAATATCACTGTAGCACTAAGTCACCAAGCTGAGAGAGAAGTCGGGGAAAAGGTGTCCAAAAACGGCAGGACAGTCACCTCATCTGTTGATAATATAGGTCAATTTATTTACAATCAAAAGGCTGACAAATCTGCTGATGTGGGATGAAAAAAAAAAGGAAAAGAAGCATGATTAAAATAAAATATAACAATAAAATTACAGACAAAAATAAATTAAAAAAAATGTATAAGAGAAAAAAAGTAAAACAAAAGTATAAAGAAAACCAAAGGAAGACCCTCAGTTTGGAGCTAACATCAACATAACATTAAAAAAGGTTTAAATATGTATTTTATGGGGGGAGGGGTAGTTGTCTGTTTCCACTTTAAAACAAACGGAAAGATATTTTTACGTCTGTATTTCCCAAAAACAAAGTTGGGAAAAAGGTGTCAGAAACAGCAGAAGAATCGGCTCATCTGTCGATCATTTAGGTACATTTATTTACGATAAATAGTACGCTGATATGGGTGGAAAAAAAGGAAATGAAACATGATTAAAATAAAATGTAATAATAAAATTAAAGACAAAAATAAACTTCATAAAAAATTGAAATGCAACAACAAAAATAAGAGTAAAAAAGCAAAAGAAAAATATAAAAAAATAAATAAAACCAAAGGAAAAACCCACAAGTTCTACTTTGTTAACAATGCCCAATAAACAGTCAGTGTCCAAAAGTAACAGTTTTGAAAAAGCATAACATTAAATAAGATTTAAAGATATTTTCAGGACGCCACCGTTCACTCAGTTCTGTCTGAAAACTCAAACTAGATCACACTCTTGAGAATCATTTCCTTCAAATCACAGCAGCTGTTTATTAACAATTATCTGATTCATTTAAGCAAATACAAGATGTATTAATATGAAAGTTGCACATTAATGAGGACCGCATTCCCACAGCCGTCATTGTGCCACGGTGCAGTAGATTATGATTAATCTTTTCTATACGTTGACACTGATTAAGATACTTTCCTCTTTTCTTCCAGGCCGTCTGCTGTTCAGATCAAGTCCACTGTTGTCCTGAAGGCACCCAGTGCGACGTCGCCCAGAGCGCCTGTGTGACCGCCCGGGGAGAGACCGCCATGACCGTGAAGATCCCCGCCGCCGCTGTCACGGAGCTGCTGGACGTACAGAGAAAAGGTCAGAGAGGGGCGGTTGTCTTCTTCAGGGGAAATCTATCAAAGCAGAACTTTCACTGCCCAACACCTTCTTGATCTTTAAATTCAATATTTAATTGGCATCAAATAGTTTTCAGCACTTTGATCTTATGTGGTTCAGGTACTGAACCTCAAAGAGAGATCAATTAAATGCTACTGCATGTTTTTCTTTTAATCACTCCAGATATACATTTTAATGATTTTCATATGAGAGTTATAAATTCTGGTTTCTGGCTGTGATGCTGTTTATGTTCCAAACTAATAACTTTATTTTCATAGCTTTTTTCAAAAGAAAGTTACAAAGTGCTTCACAAAACACATAAAACCAACGGATGTAAAATCCAAATAATTAAGATTAAAATATGGAGCAATTTTAATAGATTAAATTAAAAAGAATAAATGCAGTAGAAGTACAGAAAACATTTTAAGAAATAAAATTGTTTCTAGGTGAGATTTTAAATGAAGATAAAGAGCCATCTTACCTGATCAAACGAGGACTGCAACAATTCAATTATCGATTATTTTGTAGGTTATGTATTTGATTAATTGCCGGTGAGGTCTTCAGTTACCTATACACACATTGAAATGTGCTTTTAACTTCAAATGTTCAGTCTACACTTATAAAAAAAGACTGAGTCAAGAAACAAATCATCACATCTGAGAAGCTGGAACAAGTAAATGTTTGCTTTATAAATTATTTAAATTATTTAATTGATTAGAAAAAATTGTTTTCTGTCAGTTAAAGGGATAGTTTGGATGTTTCTCAGTGTGTTTGTAAGAGGTACTTCTCCATAGTCAGTGTATTACCTACAGTAGATGGAGTAGGGCAGCAGCAAAACGGATTTTAGACACCTAAAAAAATCATTATCAGTTTAAGTGTATGCTATATTTAGATATATATAGATAGATAGATGAATAGACAGAGTAACAATAACATACTATATGCAATAGCAAGTGTGCAAACTACAGTTTTTGTTTTAAAATAAAATGAAATGAGGTAGTAAACCAATGTGCAAATTCCACCTGTGCAAGATTATTAGAGGTATGAAACAGAAGGGAGTCTGGTTCTATCTGGTTGAGACAACTATAAAAGAGAGCATCTACTACATATGTGACTAAAGCCTTTAGTGAAAAGAAGAAGTGACACCTCTGTAGCTGCTCATCTCTGCTGCAGGCTGGAGGCTCCAGGATACTACTACCATAACACACCTGAAACTCTGACTGAACTGTCGGTGGTTGAGTTGCATTGTGGGTAATGTAGGCAACAGGTTTTGACAAGAAGGGAAGGAAGAATGCATGGAATAAAAAAAGGGGTTTTAGTTGTGCTAAACAATGTTCTAGGAATGCTACTCTTTTGAATACAGTTTGCTTTCGTGTGCTCTGATAATAATGTTTGTCTTTCAGTCGGTTCTGTTCCCTGCAACGACTCCGTGGCGTGCGCTGATGGAGACACCTGCTGTAAATCTCCAGAGGGAGAATGGGCCTGTTGTCCGCTACCTAAGGTACCGACATACTGATGTGTATGAGTCACACAGGCCGACTGTGTTTGGCTCTCTGTCCAGCTGCACTGAATACACTCAGATCACCATTCATCTCCCGTCTGCAGGGTTTAGTTGTCAGTGATGTCGACAAATGGCTTCTCGCCTAATCTCGGCTCAGAGACACTCGGGGGAATTTTTTTTTGTTGCAACACTCGTGTGTAGAAATATGAGTAATGCAAACTTGTATTCAGTCTTTGCACGTTTTCCAGTTTCATTGTCCAGAAATAGACGTCAGTTCTCCTGCACAGACGCACATTACACTAGATGCTAAATAATAATAAATATGTAATTCAGCTTGTTTGTTTCTCCTCCCTGCAGGCCGTGTGTTGTGACGACCACCTGCACTGCTGTCCCAACGGCACCGTTTGTAACCTCGAAGCCTCCACGTGTGACGACCCCTCGGGCAGCACCGTGATGCCCTGGCTCGCCAAAGTGCCCGCCTTCCCCTTACTGACCGATAACAGCAAGTGTGACAAGACTACGTCGTGCCCCGGGAAATCCACCTGCTGCAAGACGGAGAGTGGAGGCTGGGCCTGCTGTCCTCTGCCTCAGGTAATACAGCACCCGAGTGATGATACTTAGAAGGGCGATCTACACAGTCAGCATTTGTTTTCTGGAGCGTTTTTTGATTTCCGTCACTTGTCCGTCTCAGAAAATGTTCTGGTATTTAACAAGGTTTGGTTTGGGACTTTAAAGCTTTATGAAACAGTAAAATCGGTCTGTGTTCTGTGTTCCTGTCAGGCCGTGTGCTGTGACGACCACGTCCACTGCTGCCCTCATGATACCGTCTGCAACCTGGAGGCTGAGACTTGTGACGACCCATCGGGTTTCCTACCTTCCCTCCGCTGGGCGGAGAAGGTGTCGGCTCTGACCTCGGAGGTGGAGGAGGAGAAATGTGACAAGGAGACGATGTGTCCGGGAGGCACCACCTGCTGTAGGAGTAACTCTGGACAGTGGGCCTGCTGCCCCTTACCTCAGGTCAGTAGAAGAGCTTAAGGGCAAACTACACCAGTGTCATCTGAGGGTTTGTTTGTTCTTGTAAAGTTATTAAAGGCTTCCAGGATGTAAAAGTCCTGTTAGTTAACTCACAGCCGGACCACTTTCACACTCTGGATGGACATGAAACTCTCCAGGTTGAATCATGAGAACGAAAGATGAACAACTGTTAGAAAATATCTGGTTCTTTGATTAAAAATTCCAAAGTACAAGAAGCCTGTGGACATAAAAACTGAAGGAGAGAAGTTAACTAGGACTCCCAATACTCGCATTAACACAACTTCGATCAGTTATAAAGCTAGAGTGAAGATACTGGTGTCATATGAAACTAGAAACTCTGATGAATCCATCGGTACCAACCATGTCATACTAGCTTGTCATGAAGGAGGTTAAATAACGCTCCAAACTTAATAGCTTAAAGAGCTATTTAATCTTCTTCTTTCAGGCCATGTGCTGTAGCGATCATGAGCACTGCTGCCCTAAAGGTTATAAATGTAACGTGGCTGAACAGACGTGTGATAAACCCGACGGAGGCCTCAGGCTGCCCTGGCTGCAGAAGATCCCGGCCCTGCAGAAGGAGCCCAGTTCCAGAGCGGTTTCCAGTCCAACTGGGCCGGTCAGGAACATGTGTGACGCCCAAACCAGCTGCCCCAAAGACACGACCTGCTGCCTCATGGGCGAGAGCCAGAAATGGGGCTGCTGCCCTCTGCCGAACGTACGTCATCATTCAAACAGCCTCTCACACACACACACACACACACACACACACACACACACACACAAAGCTACTTACATGTGATTTATTGAGTTTTCTTCTTGTTCTTCAGGCGGTCTGTTGTAAAGCTGAAAACCACTGCTGCCCCGCCGGTCACACCTGTGAACCTCACCGCTCCTCCTGCACAAAGGGCCCCCACGTCGTTATACCCTGGTTCACCAAACTGAGCGCCGTGACGGAGCCGGACGCCGTGACGGACGTTAAATGTGACGACAAGAGCAGCTGCGCTTCAGGAACGACCTGCTGCAAACTGCAGACGGGAGAGTGGGGCTGCTGCCCGCTGGTCAAGGTCTGCACATCTCTGACTTCACATATACGCATGTTAGGCTTTTAATTTGATGAAAGATCATTTAGTTTATTAACTATGAGAAACATTAATTAGGTTGAAAATGCACAGAAAGTCCTCTCTGATTTGGCAGTACGCCTTTTAGTCCATTTAAAAAGCCCTTTGACACACATTTAAGAATAAACTAGTGTCGCCTAAGACATTTTATATTTAAAATTAATCATAAAGACTGTTTCACAACATGGATGAAAGTAGTGTCCTTTTCTTCTGCTTAATGGAGCATTAGCTCCACCAGCTGTTTGTCTTGATGCACCAACTCCTAATATTCATATATATATATATTAAAGGCCAGACTAACGAGGTTGGTTTTGAGTTTGCTTGTAAAAATATCAACAACATTTATTATACATTTATTAATATATACATTTATTAATACATATATATATATATATATAATAGTATATATATATATATATATTCATATATATATATATTATAATAAATGTGTGTGTGTGTATATATATATATATATATATATGTATATATATATATATATAATAAATGTATATATTAATACATGTATAATAAATGTTATTTTTACAAGCAAACTCAAAACCAACCTTGTTAGTCTGGCCTTTTAATTGAGCTTTTATTTATTTATCTATTCATGTCTTCTAGTCTGTTTTGCTTATTGTAATAAGTTCATATACCAAGTTAAAGTCTTTATCCTTCCTCTGAAAAAAGTTTTTGTTTTTTTTGTCCATTATTTTCAGTGTTGTATCAGGATGGAAGATGTTTTTGAAATTCTCTTCATATGTTTATCAAATATAAAACCTTTATCAGAGAGCAGCATGACTTCCAGCACTATAACGTGTTGAATTGCTTCCCCTGTGAGCGTAGTGACGGTCTGAATGATATGTTCTTGTTGCGTCTCCTCTTCAGGCGGTTTGCTGTGCCGACCACGAGCACTGCTGTCCTCAGGGCTACACCTGCAACATGCAGACCGGAACGTGCGAGAAGCAGAGCCACGACGCGCTCACCCTCACCCTCCCTCAGAGCAAAGTGGTACCGTCCGAGCCCAGAGGCGCCGAGGTCGCCGCAGACGTACCATGTGACGGCACGGGGGAGTCCCACTGCTCCGTGCAGGAGACGTGCTGTAAGGTGTCGGCCACGGAGTGGGCCTGCTGCCCCTATGCCCGGGTACGTTCACACTACTACTACTACTACTACTCACATGAACGCTTCATATCTGATTTGGTGAGCGTGTTTATGGTGAGACCTTCGTCTTCCTCAGGAATGTGGACCATGTGACCCGTGAACATCGTGTCACACGATCCAAAGAAACTCTCTAGCGTCCCTGTTTTCTGCCTCGTTGAACACCCTGTGTCCCATTTACTATTTTAATAAAACGAAATGTTACACATGCATGGAGGGAAACTGGCAGCAACTCACATATTATTAAATCAAGATAATGGATAAAATATACATTATGAGTAATGATAATCAGTGTTAAATCATCAAATAGGTAGTTATTCATTAGGTTAAATCAGTTTACTCTCTTAAGCTTGAGTAAGTTGTTATCCAGTAGTCTGATTCAATTCTTGATCTGTTATTTTTTACTTATATTCACAAACATATTTCAAGACCTTTAGTTCCAGATATTTATGGTTCTATTGTTTTCTGTTTCCTCTGACAGGCGGTCTGCTGCTCCGACTCAAAGCACTGCTGTCCTGTTGGATACTCCTGTGACCTGAAGGCTGGAGGCTGCTCTCTGCGCACCCAGCTGACCTGGGACTCTTTGACCGGGGACAGAAAGAAAGACTTTGTCCAACACGGACTCTAATCCGTCACGAAAGTGCACTGATCTTCTTCCATCTTGATCCATAACATCAACATGTTCTCTGGACGACACTTCCTGTTTCTCATTCATGGAAGTGCAGGTCCGTGCACTCCTGAGTGTTTTTGGTGGAGGAGACTTGGTGGCAGTGAAGACATTATAATGAAGTAGGAAGCTCATCGGGTGACATGACGGCCTCTCGTTCACTCAAACTTGTTTTGTTATTTCATGTTTTAGCTTCAAGTGAAAAACTGTGTGCAGAAAGTCTTTTCATGTTTTACACCAACCAGGAAGAATCTTATTAAACATCCACGGCCCCGACTCGGTGAGGAAGCAGCATTTCCTTGTTTATTGATTCATGGTCACAAGTTGTTGACCTGATATTTAAAGGAATACTTGAATACCAAAATGACCAATTACTCACCCTGTGTATTACCTTGAATTCTTGAGGGGGAACTCTTAGTCTCTCACGCCTCCACGGTGAACGGAGAATAAAAAAAACGGTGAAAAAGGTTTAAAAACAGCAAAACTATATTCACTAAAACTGTACTATTTAAAACGATTTGGATTCACACAGACGAGTAGCGCACCCAAAGAACGTACATTGCCAAGAAGTGAAAGCCAATTGTTTGTTCCGCCACTGAGCAACTTTCATAGGAATGACTGAATGGAGACGTGTAACCATGGTAACCTGTCACAACCTCTTGGTTTCATACTAAGGTTTTGGACCTACTCAAATATCTCGCATAGTGTTTTAGCTACTAAATAGCATGTTAGTGTGGAATTTCGGACGCAACCATAATAAGCGTTTTTCAGTCCAAAATGGCGGCAGCGGTTATTGTCAAAAAACACCAGAGTTTCTTCTCTTTACTTCCAGCATGAGACTGTTTATGTGGAAATGTTTTAAATAGAGGTTTTAGTGGAGATGTTTAGGAAGTAGTGAGCATAGGACTGGATAAATGAGACTTTGATTAAACTGCACGAGCTATGTGAGAGTTTGTAAACGGATGTTTTGATCCAGTTTTGCTGTTGTTAAATGCGGCCTTTATTTACTTCAATTCATCAAGACTTCTCTCCGTCTTTTGATTCTCCGTTCATCGTAGAGACACGAGAGAAAAATAAAGTTTTCTTCAAGAATTCAAGGCAACACACGAGGAGAGTATTTTGTCATTTTGTGTGTGAAATATTCCTTCAATGTCTTTGATTTGATTTTGTCTGTGATTTATTGAAAGACCCTGGATAAACTAAGTGAAGATTGATTTAATGTAAAGCAGCGATATAAATAGTTTCTTACAATTCGGCGATTTAGTTTTTTTGCAATAATTAAAGTCCAATGAGAAGATGACTGACCGAACGAACAGGTTGTGCCTTCTGTAATTTCATCATCCGTCATTGGAAAAAGAACAAACATGACACATTTTCGGGCGTTTTTGGACAGTTGAGTTTAGATTTCTATAAACACAGCCAAGAAATAAGAGCCAACACATGTTAGATGTCGTGAGGAAACAAATCCAGGACTCACTCCACCAGCAGGGGACTCAGATGAACTGCGTTGTTTTGTGTGTTTCCAGGCGTTTTCATTGCAGCAGCTGTAGATACACGTTGTCATCGAGTGATTTCTAGCTTTTAGAGTGAATTTTGAAGTTTCCAAAGACTGAAAGATTGTATAGAAATACGGCTCTTGATTTCTGTAATTGGGTGGATGCTTTCACAGAGGAGTTCATGAGAAATTGTGAAGTTATGAATAAATTTGGATCCAGATTGATATTAACGTGCGCTCACCATCCACATCATGTTGTCACTGCTACTTTTACATACTTGGTTCAATAATGTGTGATTTTTTAAATTTTTTGCAGCCCTTTAAAAGGAATATTTTACTGTGAGGAGGAAGAGGAGGGGAAATAAAGTTCTTCAATATATCAGTTTGCTTGATGTGATAATTAAGTCCAGTGAGGTCATCCTTGAAGTTGTATCAGTTGGCAGGATGTGCAGACTCTCACACAACAAGCCCACACACTTCCTCTGGCCTTTTCCCTCCATATATCCTCTTACCCCCCCGCCTCCATCGCTCCTAGTCATCAGAAAGTTGTTATGACGACTGGAGTAAATACAAGAGAGACGGGTGGAGACACAGCTGTGGGGGGTTGTGTGTGTGTGTGTGTCCCACTTTGCTCTCTCTTCCTACAGGGTTTTATTTAATACATCCGCCCTCTGGTGGTCAGAAACAAACATTCTGCTCTTCTGCTTCAGTTGAAAACAAAGAGCGACTCACATGCTGCTTCAGCTCTAAACGAGGTCAGAGACTCGGCTCCTGTGAGGCCTCATTGTTGACCGGCTGCAGGACGGTTACTTCTGTGAAAAGAGAGCCCTTTAACTCAGGCGGCGGTCTTTGTAGAGTAGAGAGACAGCAGAGAGCTCAAATATCAATTCAATTAAAAATACGTCATTTGGAGCGATTTGATGCAAGCAATTTAGCAAACACAAATACAGGGTTATGTACAAAAAAAAGTAATTATCCAGAACCACTGCTTAAAATGTGTCCTCTAAATATTAATGTTAATTATATATGTTAAAGTTCTACATTTTGTGAAAATGTTATTTATGTTTAGATTCAAATAGGTTATAAAAGAGATGTTAAAGGAGGGATACTCAACTTGCTTTACCCAGGGGACATCTTTGCAAAATGATAGTAGGCCAGAGGCCAGTTAATAATCAATAATTAATAATATTTATCAGATCAAATTAATAAAATCTCTGTTCACTGGCACTTACACTCACCGGCCACTTTATTAGGTTCACCTGTTCAATTGCTTGTTAACACAAATAGCTAATCAGCCAATCACATGGCAGCAACTCAATGCATTACGTCATCTAGACGTGGGGAAGACGACTTGCTGAAGTTCAAACCGAGCATCAGAATGGGGAAGAAAGGGGATTTAAGTGACTTTGAACGTGGCATGGTTGTTGGTGCCAGACGGGCTGGTCTGAGTATTAAACTGCTGATCTTCTGGGATTTTCACGCACAACCATCTCTAGGGTTTACAGAGAATGGTCCCAACAAGAGAACAGATCCAGTGAGCGGGGGTTGTGTGGACGGAAATGCCTTGTTGATGTCAGAGGTCAGAGGAGAATGGGCAGAGTGGTTGGAGATGATAGAAAGGCAACAGTAACTCAAATAACCACTCGTTACAACCAAGGTATGCAGAATACCATCTCTGAACGCACAACACGTCCAACCTTGAAGCAGCAGAAGACCACCCGGTACTAGCAAGGTGTACCTAATAAAGTGGCCGGTGCCTGTATATACTGTATAAACAACCTCTATTTGTCTGTTTTGGTGTTTTTTTTCTAAACTCTGGTACCTTATTTACATTAAAAATCATTTAAAAAATTGTGAATCAATTTATTTTCATTGTGAATTAGAAAAAAAATAAAAATGTAGTTTTGAGTTTCATTTTATTTTAGTTTCAGCTCAAACTCAGGGTGTCGAGGGTCCAGAAGGAAAAGGAGGAAGCTGAACGCCAGCGGGTAAAAGCTGCCGTTCAGCGAGAACAAAAGCAGCGAGAACTCATCAAAGAAAAAGAGAAGGACATTTTGAAGCTGCAGGAGGACGCAAAGAACTTCATCACTTTAGAGAACTTGGATCAGCGTATAGAAGAAGCTCGTTATGAATTAATCTTTGGTTCATTTATAACGTTTATAATGTTAGCTTTTTACTTCTGGTGTTTGCATTCACGCTTCAAAAATCTGAAAAGTGGTGTTCATTTGTGGAGATTATCTTGCTGAACAAATGGGAATAATCTCATTGTCTTTTTGTCGAGGGAACTTCCTGGTTGGCCTACAGAAATACGTCATCCCTCCAGCACTCTATTAACGAACAGACGAGAGAGTGGTTTTGACATCCTCATCTAACTCTCATATTTCAGAAAATGTCAAACTATTCCACTAAACACTGAGTGAATAAGAGGAAGTTTGTTTTTAGTGCTTCCAAAGCTCCTCATCAGCATTAATCTAACTAACTACAGTTTATTAATTAATTAGTTCCTGTAAGTGAAGCAGCTTTATATAACCTGTTAGAGCTTTTCAGTTCTATGTTTAGCTGACTTGACCCTCCAACAGCAGAGAGGACTAAAGGGACAAAAACCCCGCTGACGACGTGGAGCACACTCTCTCCTCAGCCTCACTATTGGTCAGCCGCTGATCCCATTCATTCAGATGTTGCCAGGGAGAGGGACACACACACACACACACACACGCACACGCACACTCCCTCCGCTGGCATTTAGTTAATTCCCATAGGAATGTATAGATTCTAGTCATCTCTATGTGGGGCAGCATATGTGTTGGTGGAGAGGAAGATAAACAACAGCATTGTTTTTTTCTTTATTATAGAAGACTTCTACACTCTGAATATATTCTTTAATCAAACTCAACCTAAAAATAAAACTTCATCTCTAATTTATAATATTTATAATATTTACTTTTGGAGCTTTTTAACGGTTAAAACACAAATTTGTTCAAAACCAAATCTGATACCCGGGCGAAAAAGAAATATACTTAATTTTCTTTTTTTTTAATGTGCCCCCACCCCTAAAACACACAAACACACAAACATACACACATACACACACCCTCCGCTGGTATTTAGTTAATTCCCATAGGAATGTATAGATTATAGTCATCTCTATGTGGGACAGCATACTGTATATGTTTGTGGAGAGGAAGATAAACAACACCATTGTTTTTTCTTTATTATATAAGAGTATTACACTCTGAATATATTCATTAATCAAACTCAACCTATTGTAATACTAATTATAATACCTATTATATTGACTGTTGGATAGTTTAATTATAATAAAACATCATCATTTATAAACACTTCATGTGTTTTTTGTGCAGAAATCTTAATTTGTAAAGTAACTAAAGCTGTCAGATAGTGTAGTGGAGTAGAAGCATAAAGTGGCATGAAAAGGAAAAATACAAGTACCTCAGATACTTGAGTAAATGTACTTTGTTACATTCCAACACTGCAAAATGAAAGAAGACTAAAAAGAGCACAACAGAACATATCCAAATGTCACAGAGGGCATCTCCAGAATCCATCTGGAGTGTTTGGAGGCTGCTGTGCGTGGGTGGTGAAGGGTGTGTTGAGGGTGTGTTGGAGTGTGTTGGGGGTTGGGTGGTGGTGGTGGTGTTGTGGGGGGGCAGTGGGTCGGGGTGACTGAGGTGTAAGAGCTCGTAACTCACACACATGGTGGACCAATCAGCAGAGGCTGCGTGGGGCAGAAAGCCGGTAGGTTACAGTTGGACATTAACACACAGGACGACCAGAGAGGCACACAGTCTTCTTCTTCTTCTTCTCTTTCTACAGGATCGACTGCAGCGATCTCACCTGAACCTGAGACACACAGGAAGAGAAGACGAGCCTCTGATCGTCACTCACTGAGGTAACGTTTCACCTGGCTGGTAACTTTAAACCGTCAGTCGGTCGGTCGGTCTGACTTTTTATTCTGTCGTCGGAGGGGTTCAGGTCACAGAGGGAGGCGAGCGGAGTAGCCGACAGGAAGTGGAGTTACTGGTGCACCATGGGAAGAGTGGGTCATTTAATAGAGTCACTTTAATACCAGTAAGTTATTGTTTATTAGAGTTATTATTAATCACACCACTGTTACTTTGGCTACTAATTTTGTACACATTTTTGCTCTTCTATTTATTATTCTACTCTTCTGTTAGTTTATGTACCTCATGTTATCTTTATCTGGTCTTATCTAAAGGCTGACCCACACTAAAAGATATTTCAAATCTTACCAGATGTGTAAAATGTGAGCGAGCCGACACAAAACGACATGTTCTGTTAAATCTAATAGATTTGTTCCTGTCGTGTGTGGAGAGCAACGATTTGACCAAAAGCAACAACAACACCACACTAACAGATTCATTCATGAACCACTAAAAAAAACGGAAATCTCACAAAATCTCTCACGATCAAGCGTTAACAAACATGTCGGACGACGGGCAGGAAGAATTAGTGATGTTGTACTGAAAGTTCATGAAGGATGGATGAAGTCATGGAGACACGTTGAATAAAGACTTGTGTTGTTGCCACAAGTCAACAAGTTGCTCCTCCATCTCTGAGCTCCATCTCACTACTACTTTATGCTTCACGTTTAGCGTTAGCTCATGCATTAGTCGCGGCCGCCATGATGGCGGTGTTTGTCCTTCCTTCTTCAGTCAGCTTGGTTCTCTATTGGCTATTCCCACGTGACTGCGTCATCGTCTGTCCTCGGGGTTCCCCTCACACAACAGGGGATCCCATCGTGAATATTGAACATGTTTAATATTTACGATTTGAAATCATGTGGCGGGGGATGTAAAAAAACACTCTTAACATACCTCACACCACAGGAACATCTGGAAAGATCATCTTTAGAAGCATCAAACAATCAGGACTTTACTGACGATCGTCGGGACGAATCGGGCCCAAAATCAGCTTGATTCTCGTGTAGTGTGAACCCGGCATAAGTTTCTTTACTTTATGTTTAAATATCGTAAATATTAAACATGTTCAATATTTACGATGTGGAGAACGATAGCCAATAGACAACCACGTTGACTGAAGAAGGAAGGACGACCATCGCCGTCATGGCGTGCCGCGGCTAATGCATGAGCTAATGCAAAACGTGAAGCATAAAGTAGTAGTGAGATGGAGCTCAGAGATGGAGGAACAACTTATTGATTTGTGTTTATTTAACGTGTCTCTGTGACTTCATCCATCCATCCTTCATGAACTTTCAGTGCAAAGTAAAAACTAACATCGCTAATTCTTCCTGCCCGTCGTCCGTCATGTTTGTTCACACTAAAGTCACGTTTGACCGTGAGAGATTTCCATTTCTTTACTGGGGACTCTTGTTGTTGATGAATGAATCTGTTTTGGACAAATCGTTGCTCTCCACACACTACAGGAACAAAACTGTTAGATTTAACAGAACATGCCGTTATGCATTTAAACAACAGCTCTGTAACCTTCACAATTAGAGTTTTAGTTTTAGGTCAAAACAACTACACGTTGATTTCACGTCCTCACATTATCAAACGAAAGTCCTCGTAACAGATACGATATCTCTCTGTTGTGTATGAGGACTTGAGGACCGTCTTTCTATGTGTGGGAAGCGTGTGTGTTTTGATCCCCTCCAGTATTCGCTGTCAACATGGCGAGTGTTTGAGGAAGAGAGACTCCGACAGCTGGCCCGGCGCAGTGGAAGGCATGCGGCCGCCTTCTCTGCGTGCCAAATCTCTCTGCGTGCTATTTATACTCACCTTGCCAGGATCACTGCTGGTGTCCGTTCATTCACGCCCGCCCTCGGCAAATGCCACCACATTCAAACGAGTGCCAATTACGAATATGCTGTTTCTGCTATTCCATTAGTGTGGAAACGCCTCTGATACATTATCAATGACACTTAAAACATACTGACAACCAGGGCTGAGATACTCTTTGGTCTGGGCGTGTTGCCGCCTCTCGAGGAAAGTTTTATAAGTTTTACAGACCGCAATACCATGAAAAAACACATTAATAAAATACAATACAGTATATAGAAAAAATATAATATTACCATGATTAGAGGATGTTTCTTGCTGATACTGTACATGTTTTTAGCCACTCTAGCGTTGGTCGGTAGGTCCATCACATTGGTCCAGAGTTAAATATCTCAACAATTACCCGATGGATTGTCATCACATTTTGTACAGATATTCATGGTCTCCAGAGGATAAACCCTAATGACTTTGGTGATCCTCTGACTTTTCATCTAGCGCCACCAGCAGGTCAAAGTTTGTACTAAATATCCAGTGAAATATCTCAACATCTCAACATCTGTTGAATGGATTGGCACCAAATTTTGTGCAGACATTCGTGGTTATATTATGATTTAAGCATATTGTTTAATGCTAAATGCAGTACCTGTGAGGGTTTCTGGACAATATCTGTCATTGTTTTGTGTTGTTAATTGATTTACAATAATAAATATATACATACATTTGCATAAAGCAGCATATTTGTCCACTCCCATGTTGATAAGAGTATTAAATACTTGACAAATCTCCCTTTAAGATACATTTTGAACAGATAAAAAAAGTGATTAATTTGCGATTAATTGCGATTAAATATTTTAATCGATTGACAATGTGTGCAACAAATGTTTTTTTAAATAACATAAATTATAGCGTTATATAATAATGAATAAACATGAATTATCGTTTCATAGTTTAACAGGAAAATAACTATTAACTAGGTTTAATTAACTATCAATTCACCATTTACAAATGATGGTTATTATAAAGTGTTACTGATAAAAAATTATTGATGAAACAAATTCATGCCTCACATTTTGTCCTTTAGTGTCTTTGGGATATTAGATTAGAGATTAAAGATTTTGACCTTCAGAAGGTTAAAACAGATGTTACTGATGTGTTTCATCCTCTCTTCCAGTTCTCACAGCGTAGATGCACAGCGACAGAGAAATGGCCATACCCCAGATGTTTAACTCCAACACGCCGTTCATCATCGTCACCGGAGGATCTGAACTCTCCTTTCTTGGCAAAGAGGACGACAGTCAGGGATGCGAGGAGGAGAAGGACTCGCTGGTCCAAGCCATCGCCCCACATCTGAGTCGGGTGATGCAGCACGGCACCGCCAAACACATGATCACCGAGGGGCGCCACGTGGCCGAGGAGAATCCCTTTGTCTCCATAGTGGCACAGGCAGAGAGTACGTGGATCAGTGACTGTTGCATGATGGGAATGAGCAGGATGAGGCTGGGGGTCTTAAAGTATCACTGGGGTTGGTTTCCACTGGTAATATCTGTAATGAAAACGTATGCATGATGGATTTTTAGGGTGATTTGGGTAAAAACCTCTAATTTATTAGCACGTCTTTTCTACTGAATGAAAACCTTTTATATTTTCTCTTAGCATGCACTGAAACCTTTATGATAAACTCACCCAAGTGGACGAAATGGGCATGAAGAGATGCTATTGAGTTGCATTATGGGACATGTAGGATCCAGGTTTTTGTTTTTTTTAATATAAACTAGAGGCTATCACCAAATTCACACCAGAGCAGCGGCGATTCTGCGGCGAAGTGCGACCTGAGAGGACCCACAGCCAATCAGTAAACAGATCTTGTGACTCCTGTGACTCGCTGACCTGCGTTACAAAGAATTTCTCCCCACCTGAAACACATGAACACGCCTTTCGGCTGCAGAGAAATATAGTAATTGAGGCGATCCACACTTCGCCGCTGCCTGGTGTGAATTCAGCGTAAAAGTCAGAATATTTCAGCCTCTTAAAATGTCAATTTGGGCTTTTATTTGGTTGTAATTAAAACAATTTAAAAGAATATTTCAACACTTATATAAAATACCCTTATTCACTTTCTGGTGGAGAGTTGCATGAGAAGATTGATACCACTCGGTAGCAGATGGTTAGCCTAATAAAGACAGAGAGAAACAGCTAGCCAGGCTCTGTCCGAAGGAAACAAAATACACCTATCAGCACCTCTAAAGCTCATTTATTAACATGCTATATCACAGTTGTTTAATCCACACAAGTATTTGCCATTAGGGGAGTTATGTGCCAGAGTCTCCGCTGGTTGCCTCCTTCTACAGACTAAACAAACGAGATCTTACGTGTTAATTACTGAGCTTTATTTATTTTATACTCTCTGTTTGTTGATATGTTAAGAAAAGAAAGAAAGAGAGAAGTATCAAACAGCTTTGTAATATCTGCTGTCTATCCCACCTCAGCCAACGATCCCAACATCTAAAAACAACGTGTCACAGTGTCAACTTTAGACGTGCTGGTTGGAGGATTATGTTACCAGACTGAGCCCGGCTAGCTGTTTCCATCTGTTTCCAGTCTTTGTGCTAAGCTAACTGGATGCTAGCCTGATATTTAAGAGACAAACATCAATCCTGTCGTTTAACTCTCCGCCATGTAGAGCAGTTTCTGTAACGTTGCAACTGAACGTTTCTCTGTCGCAGGAGAAGACTTTCAGGAGTTCAGTCCTACCAACACTCAGTGCCCTTACTCAAGATGTCAGCTGCTCAAAAAGCACAGGTACCTCCCGATATACAATCCACTCTACCATCAGTACAGTATGTCTAAAAGGAAATTCAGCTCAAAAAAGCTCATTTTAAAGGCCTTGTGTTGGATTTGAAAAAGACTTAAAAGGCTCCATCCACACTAATGCATTTTCATTTTAAGGTGCATAACTTTTGCTGCGTTTAAGCTTAGCGTCCACACTACTCCGGCGTTTTCTAGCTCCTAAAACGGAGACGTTTGAAAACGCTGCTGACCCCGTATTAGTTTTAAAACTGCTGGGTTGTGTTTTAGTCTGGAGGCCCACGTTCGCTTCTTGATTATCAGTCCAGATGTGTCCTTCCCTGATTCGTCACGCCCCATCACATGAGCATCAGCCTCGACCACCAGCAGTTTAATTTCAACATGGATAACGAGTTACAAGCGTTGCTGACCGTGTTGCCGCTGTTAGCAGCTGTTGTGCAGTTAAATTCTACGTTTTATAATGCCTACATGTGCAGGAAGGGAAGCTATTATTCAAGCGCTTTGCATCACTTCCTGTGTCCAGCGCTGCTTCCTGTTTACACCGGTGCATGCATACCCAGTGAATGGTCATGTGATACACGTTTTCAGGCGTGGTCGTCTGGACGGAGATTAATTCTGAAACGGTTCTAAAACACTCGTCTGGACGTAAATCCAGTCGTCGGTATTAGTGTGGATGTAGCCTTAGTGTTATGCCATCAGAGTAGACACTATAATGACAGAAAGAAATGTACACTTTAAGGAGCTTTAAGTAACATTCAGTGAGTATTGATCCTTAAACCTGCAGCGCGTCAGTTAGTACCCTGAACATGACGTCTATCCTCTGATGTGCAGGTCTGTCAGCATGGAAACCGCCCTCCTGAGTGACACGGAGGACGAGGACTTCGACGTGGCCGCCAAACTCCCATCACTCCATCACCTCCAGAGGAAACAACGCAGGAAACCCAGAAGACGGAGCCAGGAGGACGGAGAGCAACCTCCAATCATCCAGGGTCTGTGGGTGCAGGAGATTGATTGGCTGAAATCGACAGGCAGAGAGACGACGTCATCATCGGCTGAGATCATACCGCCTCCTCCTCAGTTTACTGACTGCAGCCATGGAGACTCTGAGTGTGTCAGAGGATTAGAGGATGTGTCGCTATCAGACGACAGAGGAGACTCAGACTCTGATTGCGGCCTGGAGCAGGACTCTGACTCTATTTACACTCACGAGAGCGAGTCAGACTCGTCCTGCGCTGCAGAGGACGCCACACAAACACCTGATAGTTTTAAAGCCAGAATGTCAAGTTTAACCTTTGACCGGATGCAGGTGTCCGGTTTTACCTCCTGCTCTCATTCCAAGTGGGATTCAGACTCTACAGGGTGCGTTCAAAGCCTGCTGGGAGTTTCAGATTCCAGCGACACCCCCAGCGCTGTGAATGCATCCCAGTGTGCCTTTGGTTTGGAGGACATGAGTGACATTGACACAGTTTTGGACGGCCTCAGAGGCATAGTGACGCGGCTGCCAAAGCTCTTTGTTTCACCGTTCTTTAGAGGTTTGATCAAACAGACTCTGAACGACAGGGAGACCAGCACGCCTGTCAATGAAGGACTCATATTTCACCATGTAAGACATCCACTTCATTTACACTGTCTGATATTAATATGCCCACATAGGCCCATTATGAGCTACGAACACCAAACTGCTCCTGATGAGTCGTATTTCCTGTCAAATATAAGTCCAATATTCTCTCTCTTTTAGCTCTGTTTTTGGTCTCCACCAACTCCTGAGGGGAAATATCTGTCTCTTTAGCTGCTAAATGCTCCGCTATGTCCACCAGCTGGTCTCTAACTGGGTCTGTCTGCTGATGAGTGACTTTATTACCTTTTATTTTGGGCTCAAACGTAGCTGATAAGATCAGTGTGAGTAAAGTAGTGGGCCATAAAACCAAAACAAAGAGCTCAAATATGCTAAAAATTCTTCTTAGTTTTAAGAGTCAGGTGGTTATCGTCTATGTGTTTGTCACTATGAACGACTTCTTTCACATAATACATTGCAAATTGAATTGTTCATATTAAAATGTGATTAGAGCAGCTTTAGAGGGACAGTGTGTAGGATTTAGTGACATCTAGTGGTGTGGTTGCAGATTGCAACCAGCTGAGTACCCCTCCGCTCACTCCTCCCTTTCACAGACTGAGGTAACCTGAGCTGCTGAGTGTTTTGACACGGTTTGACACTCTGCAGCTCACGTTACTGCAGTTTCACAAGCATGTCGGAGAACTACGGTGGCCTTCAGGTAACGTAACAACGTGAAAGTCTCTCTCTAGAGTCAGAGTTTGGTTTGTCCGTTCCTGGCTACTGTAGAAACATGAAGAGGACCTGATCCCTATGTAGATATAAACGACTCATTCTAAGCTAACGAAAACGAAAAGATTCTTATTATCCGGTGATTATACACTAATGAAAACATACTTATGAATATTATACTCCATTTCTGCTAACAGATCCCCCTAAATGTTACACACTGGTCCTTTAAATTTAGTACTATATAAGCATTTGATTTTCTAGGGCTGCATGTGGAGTCTTCTGTCTGCTGTTTGCTGCTGAGCAGGTAGTGTTCAGTACATTTATCACCTTTTATTCTGGGGCTAAAAACAGCTGCCTGCTGCAGCTGGAAACGTAGCTGATATAAGATCAGTGAAAACCAAAAGAAAGAGCTCAAATGTGCTAAAACGCTTCTTAGTTTTAAGAGAAACTGCAGAGTCAAGTCTAGTGATTTGTCTAAATGAACAAGCTCTTTCACTTTACACAAGATTTTGATTAAAGCAGCTTTAATTAAAGTAAAAGTACCTTTACATTGTACTTAAGTACTGCACTTAGTGTCTTAGTTGCAGCAGGTTTTTGCCCTTCGGCTACAGACAGGAAACACCTGCTGTGACATCACAGATTGGGGTGTTCCCTGGTGTGTTTAACAGGCTTCCTAATCTTTAACTTACTTTAATGTCATTATGTACTGTTATACCCTCCAGCTACTCGAGCCCAGCAGCAGTCAGTACCGTGAGGGAGAGGAGTACTGCGTCCTGCACCACATCCAGAACGGCTCCTACGGTGACGTGCTCTGTGTCCGGGACCAGAGGACTGGATTCACATGTGCTGCCAAGAGGGTAAGCCAAGAAAGAGTGAGTCATTAAAAGGATATATGCACCACCCTAACGTCTCCTCGGCACCGACACGGTGATTGAGTTAAAAGTGATTGCAGCACATTGTTGTCCGCTGATCTCAGATTCCTCTGAGTCACTTCAGCAGCGAGGAGGTGAGCACGTGGAGCGCTCTCAACTCGCCTCGTGTTGTGGAGCTCTTTGGGGCTGTGAGGGAGGGCCTCAACGTTGTGCTCTTCATGGACCTGAAGCCAGGTAAACTTTCCTTCACTTTCCATAATAAATAACACTAATACTTTACTTTGTATGCAGTATAATTACACATTTACAGCCAGTGAATTTCAGTGTTAAAAGTAAAGATTTGTCCAAACCTCTTCAGCATGTTTGGCCCAGCTTCTGAAAGAGATGAAGTCCCTACCAGAGGATTTGGCCCTGCACTACCTGCATCAGTCACTGGGGGCGCTAGAGCACCTGCACCACAGGAAGGTCCTCCACCTGGATGTCAAAGGTAATATAATGCTCTTCCTTTATTTGCACTTGTTTTGAGCACCAGATCCCATTTACTCAAGTACAAGTACTCATTTTATGCTTCTTTATACTTGTACTCAACTATATTTCAGAGGCAAATATGGTACTTTGTACTCCACTGTGTTTATTCGACAGCTTTATTTACTTTTCAGATTAAGATTTTACAAACAAAACATGTGATCAGTTTATAAAAATATGATGCTGTGTTATAGATTTACCAAAAGTATATCAATTATTTTAAATTGGCTCCACCTCAACCGGCATTAAACTTTTTTTTTTTTATATACTTTGAGTACATTTTGCTAATTTCGAATTAGGGCTGTCACAATATCAGATTTTTTGATAGAATGTGACATAAATTGATGTTTCTGTTTTAATTTATTTTTTATTTATTTATCTTTGTATTAATTCCCTTATTTATTTACTCTTCTGTTTAATTTTCCCCTTTATTTATTTCTGTATTTATTTTTTATTAATTTTTAAATCGAATTATTTATTTTTGCAATTTTTAAATTTATGTTTGCATTTATTCCATTTATTTTTGCTTTTATTTATTTTTTTATTTTATATTTATTTTTAAATGTATGTATTTACTTATGCTCGATTTTCCCTATGCATTTCACCCTTTATTTAATTTTTTTTAATTTTCCCTTTTATTATTTGTATTAATTTTTTTATTTATTTATATTTATATGAAGTTTGAGGAAATAAATAAAGGGTGAAATGCAAAGGGAAAATCATGCGTAAATAAATGCATAAATAGATGCATACATTTAAAAATAAATATATACAAAATTTTAAAAAAAAACTTTAAAAAAAATAAATAAATGGATTTATAAATTAATAAATACATAAATAAATAAAAGGGAAAATTAAACGGAAGAGTAAATAAATAAGGGAATTAATACAAAGATAAATAAATAAAAATAAATTAAACAAATTAAAACATAAATATCAATTTATGTCACATTTTATCAATCAATTAATGGCTACACTTCTTTTTAATATTATTTTTGCAGCATTTAAAGACATATTTATTTATTTATCGAGTCATTTATTTATGTATTGATTTATTTTTATTTAGTCAGGTTCCGTCCTTCATAAAAGTGTAACTTCATCCAGTTTAATAATCTTGCTTGCCCTGCCAACTAGTGGGGACAACATGCTTTTTCTACACCCTGTGTAGCAGTGATATAATACTTTTACTTGTACCCTTACGTTTGCTTTTAAAGTATCTAAATACTTCTTCCATTACTGGTTTCTGTGTTTCTGCAGTCTTTGGACAAGGCTTCTTTATAATGCTGTTGATATGCATTCATGTGGATTCAGCTTTAGTTTGTTATGAGACCCCACAGTAGTAGATCTGATATAGTCAGCAGCCCAGTAAAGCCTCTAGCTGCTGGTTCTACTGTCAGATCGCATCCCCAGTGTTGGTTCCTAATCCTAAACTGACACCTCACCCCTAAACCCTCAGTAATCCTCGCCGAGAGGATTGAAGAGGAAGGGGCTCGCTCAAATTAGGCCCCTCCGTCCGTCCGTCCGTCGCCCTCTGTGTTCACTCAGCCATTAAACATCATATTAACCAGTCTCATCATATCAGATCATGAAGAAGAAGAAGAAGATGTTACTTTGGCCCTCTGTGAACCCGTCACTCCGACAGCCTCCTGGTTCAACTGTTTCACAATGAGCACCAAATGAAAACAAGCCGTCCCACTAAATCCTACGTGTTGATTTTATTCCAGTTGACAATGTGCTGCTGTCTGCAGACTGCAGAGACACATTCCTCTGTGACTTTGGTCTCTCAGAGACACTCGATGACAACGGATGGAGCACCAATGCGTTCAGGGGTGAGTTAAGGCCAGTCACCAATAAACTGTGGCCAAATAAACATTAAATACTGATATTTATTGATCACATTACTGGACATGGTTTATTTATTTAATGATTATTTGATCGGGACAAATACAGTTTACATTTTGCACAACAATTGCACAACAATTATCCAATGCAATGTATCACAGCTTTTATTGCTTTTGCTAATTTCCAATACCTGTCCCTTGAAGGGCCTTTAAAGGTCCCATATCGTGCTCATTTCCAGGTTCATACTTGTATTTTGCGTTTCTACTAGAACATGTTTACATGCTTTAATGTTAAAAAAAACTTTATTTTACTCATACTGTCAGCCTGAATATACCTGTATTTACCCTCTGTCTGAAACGCTCCGTTTTAGTGCATTTCAACGGAATTGCGTTGCTAGGCAACAGTTTGGGTCCATGTTGACTTCCTGTCAGCTGATGTTATTTACATACACTGCAACAGGAAATAAACTGGGACACATTTACAATGTTGACATTTAATACCGTGTAATGGTCTAAATATTGTATTTTTGTGACATCACAAATGGACAGAATTCCTAACGGCTTTTTTCAAATGCACAATTTCTGAATACGGACTGTGTGTGTTTCTCTGTATATTGAGCGTTTTGATAGTTTAACAGTATTTATATAGCACTTAAACCTGCTTTATGATATAAAAGACATGAAAATCTCACTTTTTATAATATGGGACCTTTAAAATAACAAATATAAAACATGTTCATAGACAATAAAGTTATAACATGTGGTACATTTTGTTGACCTTATAGGAACGACTTGCCGCTATACTCGTATATACAGTTTATAAATACAAAAGAAGAGAAGGAGTTACTTGTAGCTTTTATAAATTTACCATTTCTCTATAATTCTACGTTTTTTAATGGAGAGATTAAAATGATATTTTGTCGTTGTAGGAGCGGCGTTCCCCGGCACAGAGACCCACATGGCCCCCGAGGTGGCACGAGGGGATCAACTGTGCGCCAAGGTGGACGTGTGGAGCAGCTGCTGTATGCTACTGCACATGCTCAACGGATGCCACCCGTGGATACGCTACTACTCCCACCCGCTGTGTCTCCAGGTGAGCGAAGTGTGATGTTTTCACCCTGAAGTGGGAAGAACTGCACTGAGGTTTTCTCACATTTCCTGTCATGTGTTTGTCAGATTGTCGATGAGCCTCCTCCTCTGTGGGAGGTGCCGTCCAACTGCAACAACTTCACGGCCAAAGTGTTCAGAGCCGGACTCCAGAAAGATCCTGACAGACGAGCGTCGGCGAAGGAGCTCCGGAGGAAAACCACCAAGGCCCTCAGAGCAGGTCGGCGTGTTACATGTTCAGGAATCATCTTTATTTGTATAATAATGATGATAATAAACGGTATTTATATATATTTTTTGAATGTCTCTGTCGAATGTCAGTTTTGTATTATGTCTTAAAATGCACAGTAAAACTGTAGATCGAAAAATGAAATGAGATGCCACTGTTCTGAATAATATCCCCGAGAGGGAGCAAGTATAGGGGAAATAAAATAGGACCCAGGATTGAGCCTTGAGGAACTCCAAATACAGTATTGGCCGTTGAAGAGACGTCATTGTCTATAGAAATGTCTGTTTTTTTAGGTATGAAAACAGTGTTTCAACCAAAAATGTTCAATCTCTAGTATCTTACTGTTGTTGTGACATTACCTGCATCACTGAAGGCTCTACATTTACTCCACAGTTGGAGGTTTGAGTCCCTGGTCCGTCAAAAGTGCCTGTGAGAAGCTGCATCACAACAAGAGCCAGAATGAGGACGCCCCTTGCTCTTTGTCAACTAAACCATCAGCCCCGATGTACTGGGTGAGTCCCTGGAGGACCACCGCAGTGGACGAGGACAGCAATGACTCGGCGGATGGTGACTCAGACTCTGAAGTGGAGGCCGACTCCTTAACGAGGGAATGGGAGCCTAAATCCCTGCAGGATGATTACGCCGCAGACGGAAGAGACTGGGACTCCTGCTCTGGTTCAGAGGTGGATATATACATGGCAGAGGAGGAGCAAGATCAGGAGAAGTGGCTGAAGAGTGACGGGGACTATGAGGGGGACTGGGAAGAGGAAGGAGATGAAGAGGAGGAGGAGGAGGAGGAGGAAGAGTGGGACTCCTCTGTGTCTACAGGGTATCTCCGTGCTCTCCGGGGAATTTTCCCTTTGCTGCAAAAAGGCCAACAGACAAATGAGAATTCATGGGGATCAGAGCCGGAGCTGGAATACCTCCGAGACGGTGAGTCAGGAAAAGTCTGCGTCATGACGACAGCTCAGCAACTGTAATACATTCTCCTCTTCAGCAGTTTGTCGACTGGATACACGTCCAGAATCACTTACATTTTATTAGGATACTGCGTCTCACAGTGATTACAGAGCTTTTCCTCTCTGTTGCACATTTAAAGGAACACGCTGTCTTAAAGGGGAACTCCACCAACTTTACTTATCAAAGTTTTCGTGCATCATTTCTAATGAAGATCACCATCTAATTGACATTTATGTATTTATTACAAGAATACAATTAATTAAACGGACCGCGTCGTTATTTAAATGGTAAATGGACTTGTATTTATACTACGCTTTTCTAGTCTTCCGACCACTCAGATCGTTTACACTACATGTCAGCATTCACACACACATTCATACACTGATAGCAGAGGCTGCCATGCAAGGAGCCAACCTGCCCATCAGGATCTAATCTAAATACTCATTCACACACCGATGGCTCGGCCTTCAGGAGCAATATGGGGTTCAGTATCTTGCTCAAGGACACTTTGACATGTGGACTGGAGGAGCCGAGGATCAAACCGACAATCTTGGTGAACCGATTGCCGGGGCTCCTTGTTCTCTCACTCGGTGGCGGCGTGGAGGGAGACGGGCGCTGGTGTTATACCGAAATCTGTGACCGCAGAGAGCCAGCAACACATGAGGTCACCATTTCTGATGGCTGTTGTCAGAAAATGTGACCCCACTGTACCTGTGTAATAAATGAGGCAAATACGTCACAGAAAACACACAAAACTAAATTGTTAAAAACATAAATGTATTTTAATATTTTTACTTTAAAGATATATTCGCAAAACTCTAAAAGAAAAGTAAACAACAGGTACAATGGGGTCACATTTTCTCAAGTGTTGCTGGCTCTCTGTGGTCACAGATTTCGGTGTAACACCGGTCTGCATGTGTGCGGCAGAGCCTGTTGAGGATCGGCAAAGTTTCACTTTGGGGGCCAGGCATTATCAAGCCACTTGATGAAGTAAAAAACAAAACAGAAATTCAACTAACGTTACACTAACGTAGTTTTAACAGCAAATTTATTGAAGTAATGGATTGTTTTGAAAGGTTTACCTGATGCACTCAGACATGAAATAAGACACCGGTGTTGTGCTTTAGTGGGAAGGAAGGAAGGACGGCATGTTGTCTGGTACTAAACTACTAGTATGTTTTCTCTCACTAGATGTAGCCATCGGCACCAGAATCCAGACCCCGTCCCCTGAACCTCGAGACGACCCTCCGTCCTGTTTCAGCTGCTCGGACTCATCACAGCTGGATGCCTCAGAGAAGGTGAGTGTCTACAGATGCAGATGTACTGTACATGTGGATACAATCATAACCATGAAAACCAAACCTTTCTCTCTGTTTTGAAGGAGTCTGATCACTCGTCTGATGATCTGAGCTCTGGAGTCTTTTCCTCCTGCAACAGTCAGACAGACGGACACATGGAGTGGTTGACCTCAGCCAATCAGCACTCCTCGCACTGCTTCGAAGGTGAGATGGCAGGCCTGTATATCATTATGTTACACGCTGGTCAACTTCTGTTTTTATATTGTTATTCACTGCTCTGACTCTCCAGGTGTTGACATCTGGATAGAGAACGTCCAGGGCGAGTGTCTGAGGATTCGTGAACGCCGGCAGGTCAAAGTGGGACACGTTGCTATCGGAATCAGTGATCAGGTAAGAGACAGTTACAATGGAACAAACCATTGACTTTCACCTCTTAGCAATACACGTTCTTTGGTCACGGTGACTACGTCCGCTTCTTATATACTGTATGGTTTTTCTACAAGGCTAGAAAGAAGCCAACGTTATCACACATAAGAACTTTAAATAAATGATCTGGCAGAATTTGGATTTAAATCTCATCAAAGAATAAGAGAACCAGATTCAATACTTGATGCTCCAGACACGTCTCAGTCAGCAGAGAGGTTTGATACCCGAATGATCTCATCTATCATTAACAGATCTCAGGGAAAGCCTTCACGTTGGAGACCCTGGACAGGAAGACGGTGTCCTTTGAACAAGAGATCAGAGAGTCCTGTCTGTGGCTGCGCTGCGTTCCTGCTCCTGACAGATGTCAGCGCTGGAGGTGGAGAGTCAGAGACGGCAAGCTGGAGCTGAGAGAATGAGACGGACATTTCTGTTCTCTTCTCTCCTTGTTTGCACTAATTTAATCATCGATTGTTCTAAAGACATGTGGACGTGTGTGCATGTACCTGAAGATGTGCTGCTGATATGACTGGTAGTATTAATATAACGTAGGACAACCAGTGCTTATTGGTACGTTGTGATTTTAAAGCTGATTTTCTACTTGTAAAGATGATTTTTCTATATTTATATCTTGCCCTATATGCCTTTATGTTTGTGGGGCAATCTTTCATTCTGTGTTTCCTCTGTGATCTGGAAACTAGAGTTTGTCATGTTTTTAAATGCCGTTTAGAACGAGTGAAGCTGCTTAAAACAACGAATAACTGTCATGATACAATGTGAGCCCTCAAGACATTAATACTTGAACGTTACTGACATTTTATATCTTAATAAAAAATGACCTCCGAGGTAAAGAAGCTGCTCACTTCTGCTTGTTTTCCAATCATTGACTCCTTCATTCATCGTGTCCACATGGGAACATGGGAGGAGAGCAGTGAGGATACATTGAAGACACACAAGCTGATGAAAATTCCTCCCATGCTGCCGTAGACTGACATCAGACCTACGGCCTATTTACAACACTAATAAAGAAAGTAGCACAAAGAAAGGTCATGTGACTGAATCACATGTAGAACAGGATTTCCCACGTGATCAGATCACATGACTCAGACTGAGACATTTCATTTAAACTCTCTTTACAAAGGCACATCTGGTGCTTTTTGAATATTTTGCATTTGAAATGTTAACATTAAGAAATCATGAGTTATTACAGTGGTTCAGCTACCAGTGAGGACGCTGAGGTCAAGTCTGGGAATTCCTCTTTAGGAAAGTAGACAGTGTTTATATTCAACATTTAAAAGGACCGTGTGTAGGATTTGGTGACATCTAGTGGTACCCCTCCACTTACTCCTCCCTTTCCAAGACTGCGGTAACGTGAGCCGCCGAGCACAAAACTGTGGTAACGCCGTCGGCTTAGAATGAGTCCTTCATATCTGCAAAAATGAATTAAAGGTCCCATATCGTGCTCATTTTCAGGTTCATACTTGTATTTTGTGTTTCTACTAGAACATGTTTATATACTTTAATGTATAAAAAAAACTTTATTTTCCCCATACTGTCCGCCTGAATATACCTGTATTCACCCTCTGTCTGAAACGCTCCGTTTTAGTGCATTTCAATGGAATTGCGTTGCTAGGCAACAGCTTGGGTCCATGTTTACTTCCTGTCAGCTGATGTTAATCACATACACTGCAACAGGAAATAAACTGGGACACATTTACAATGTTTATGTTTGAAACCGTGTAATGGTCTAAATATTGTATATTTGTGACATCACAAATGGACAGAAATCGTAACGGCTTGTTTCAAACGCACAATGTTTGAATATGGGCTGTGTGTATTTCTCTGTATAACAGAGCGTTTTGATAGTTTACCAGTATTTATAAAGCACTTAAACCTGCTTTATAATTAAAAAAAGACATGCAAATCTAACTTTTTACAATATGGGACCTTTAAGACTTTATTTTTGATGTCTGGTCAAAATATTTTGTGGGGGGGATTTAGACTCATTTCTTAGTATTTCTAAAATTCTGGCTTTTTTTCCTCCTTTCTAATGATGTTTGAGGAATGTGGAGCTAACGGTGGTCGCTGAAGCAGCTCCTCCTATAGTAAATATTTAAACGTGGCCCACCACCCACAACATCACAACTAGTAGACTATCTCTCTAACTCTTTAACATGATTCTCTATATGTGAGGATTATAGAAAGGCTGATCCATCTGGAGCATAACAGTGCACAGTGGCTTAAATCCACCTGGTTCTGGTCTAGAAAGGGATCTTTGTTGAAATTCAGCAGGTGTCCAGTAGCTCCGAAGTTGCAGAATGTCAACACAAAGGATAATACAGGGCTGAGTCCTGCCTGGAAACGGTTGACTGAACGAACACAAAGAAAGGACTCATTTTACTAATGCATGTCAGTGTGTAGTATTTAGAGGATCTCTTGGCAGAAATGGAATAAAATATTAATAAGTATGTTTTCTTTGGTGTATAATCACATGAAAATAAGATGCATTGTGTTTTTATTGTGAGTTTCAGTTGGTTGCAATCTGCAACCTCACTGCTAGATGCTGCCAGATCCTACGCACTGCACCTTTAAGTACGGTCGGTTTTATTTATATTTATAGCCCTTTATCAAAAAATCACATGTGTTGGATGGGGTTGAGGTCAGGGCTCTGTGCAGGCCAGACCAAACTGGGAACAGCGTTTCTTTATGGAGCTGTCTTTGTGCAGGGACTCATTGTCATGTTGAAACAGGAAAAGAGACAAACACAAAGTGTTGCCACACAGTCGGAGGAACACTAATCTCTGATGTATTATTGAACTAAGGGGCCTAGCCCGAGCCATGAAACAACAGAACACCTCTGTCCACATATACCTTTGGCCCTTATAGGCCCTTTAGTGTATTTTGCTGACAAAACAATCCAGTATCAGCAACATTTTCCCAAGCTGGAGTTGTGACCACATGCATGGGCAGATTATGAGACAATGGGCCTCCAAAAAGGGCCCCCGACACCACCTATCAGGAGCAAGACATGCCGATTTTATAGTTGTCTATCGTCTTTTTGTTGTTGTTTTGTGTAACTTTGTAAGTCATTACGCATCTACAAGTAGCTTTGTGTCTCTTTGTGGTCATTTTGCATTTGTTCGTGGACGTTTTGAGTCTCTTTGTAGTTGTTTAGTGTCTCTTTATGGTCATTTTGTGTCTCTTTGTGGTCATTTTGTGTCTCTTTGTAGTAATTTTGTGTCTCGTTGTGGTTGATTTGCGTCTCTTTGAAGTCGTTTTGTGTCTCCTTGTAGTTGTTTTGGAATCTTTGTGGTCATTTTGTGTCTCTTTGTGGTTGTTTTCTGTCTCTTTGTGGTCGTTTTGCATCTACTTGTGGTCATTTTGTGTCTCTTTGTGGTCGTTTTGTGTCTTGTTGTTGTCATTTTGTGTCTCTATGTGGTCATTTTGTGTCTCGTTGTTGTCATTTTGTGTCTCTATGTGGTCATTTTGTGTCTCTTTGTAGTTGTCTTGTGGTGTTGTGTCTCTTTGTGGTCGTTTTGTATCTCGTTGTGGTCATTTTGTGTCTCTTTTTAGTCGTTTTGTGGTTTTGCGTAGTTGTTTTGGTCTCTTTGTAGTCATTTTATGTGTCTTTGTGGTCATTGTGAGTCTCTTCCTGGTTTACAAATCCATTCAAATATCAGTGTATGTTTTATTATTACGCTCTTGGATATGTTTCTTGGTCCCTGTAGCTAATTCACCCAATCCAGATTTCCTATAATGCAAGACAGTAAAGTGAATCTTGAATCTTGTATCTTGTGTCTTGTATCTTGAATCTTGTCTCTTGTATCTTGAATCTTGTCTCTTGTATCTTGTCTCTTGTCTCTTGAATCTTGTCTCTTGTCTCTTGTATCTTATATCTTGTCTCTTGTATCTTGTATCTTGTCTCTTGTATCTTGTCTCTTGTATCTTATATCTTGTATCTTGTATCTTGTCTCTTGTATATTGTATCTTGTATCTTGTATCTTGTATCTTATATCTTATATCTTGTCTCTTGTATCTTGTATCTTGTATCTTATATCTTATATCTTGTATCTTGTATCTTGTCTCTTGTATCTTGTATCTTGTATCTTGTCTCTTGTCTCTTGTCTCTTGAATCTTGTCTCTTGTATCTTGTCTCTTGTATCTTGTATCTTGTATCTTGTATCTTGTCTCTTGAATCTTGTCTCTTGTCTCTTGTATATTGTATATTGTATCTTGTATCTTGTATCTTGTCTCTTGAATCTTGTCTCTTGAATCTTGTATCTTGTCTCTTGTCGTCCAGCTGAGTCTGAAACTCTAATAAACTGCTGTTGGTTCACTTCCTCGACATTTTGTGCCACTGTGCACACAGAGATCATCCGACGCTGTGATTGGTCAGCTGGACATCAGGGGGGCGGGTCATCAGTGACACCATCTACTCTCTGATTGGTCAAGCCTCTGATAGTGGGAAGTACCCGTATGTACGCCGGTGTCTCCCTGGTTGCGCAAGACGCCATTTTGGAGTGACAGTGAAAGATAACGGAAAGATCGAGAAGCTGTCTCTTTATAAAGGTAATACCCTCTAAAACCCGCCGAATTCAACACAGAACATGTCAGAGTATCTGTACCAACTGTTACTGCAGCGAACTGCTCGGTTTCTTTACCTGTTTTAGCCGGATTCACGGTTGTTCTCTGTCGTTACTGTGACGCGGCATTTAGCTAACGGATGCTAGCGAGCTAGCATGCTAACGGATGCTAACGTTAGCATGCTAGCTTAAAGCAGCTAACGTTATGCTAAAGGCTAGTTCCGGTGCCGTTAACGGTAAAAATATATATATATATAGTTATCACTGTCGGTGTGGACTCAAAATACCGGATTTAAAACATATCACCGAAATGTGTCGACGTCGTTAACGAAGCTAACATTAGCTTAGCATGCTAACTTTAGCTTAGCATGCTAACATTAGCTAGCATTTTAACATTAGATTACTATGCTAACATTAGCTTAGCATGCTAACGGTAGCTTAGCATGCTAGCATTAGCTGTAGCATCCGCCCTTTAGTGAGGTTTAACGGTAATCTGCTTTTATTAACCAGCTTTACTTCATCTAACGTCGTTTATTAAACATATCTGTAATATTAAATGATTCTCTACACGTTTACTGTTCGTTTTACTCGGTGTTTCAGGTGGATTGTGTGTCTTTACAGCTTGAGGTCGACGTGTTTCTCGCTGCTAGCTGTCGTCTTGTGACGGCTCACACACTCAGTAACATTATCCTGCTGCAGCCAGTGATCACAGTCTCAGGGAGAGAGTCTGCCAGCTGGAACAGGCCTTCCTTATCTGCTGATCAGCCGGCCATCCAGTTTATCCGGGTTAACAACGGAGCTGCTGCTGGATATATATGATGTTTTAGCTTCTAATTAGTGAGATTTCACTTTAAATGATGCGACGCTAACATCTATTAATGCAGGGAAACGTTAGATAATGGTGGATGTTGACGGTTTGAGCTGGCTGGTCGCGTAAAGACATAAAGCTCTACGTTTAACCATTAGCTTAAGTAAACATCTCGTATGTTACGTTCATTGAGGCCCCTTTTGGTTCAGAGAAAACCGGCCTTTTACTCGACCAAATACACCGCTGTCATCAACCTGCAGTGGTGGAAGAAGAATGTATAGGTTTTATTTGAGTAACAATACTACTGTGTAAAATATGGAGAAATTCCAATATCACAATATTTTTGACATCTATTGATATTAGGACAAAATTGGTTTTACAAAATATTTCCACAATTAGATTTTGATAAGTAATCATCAGTAATGTGGATATAATGTCTAAGTGGGTGAAGGCAAATAATAGAACTAGAACTGTCTGTTAGGTTAAGAAAATTACATCACTGAACTGTACTGCAGCTTTTAAAACCAGGAAAAACAATACTTACGATATCAAAAACATGATATCCCAATATCAATATAATATCAATGTGGAATTAATGTCCAGTTTATCTGGGTTAACAACGGAGCTGCTGCTGGTTATATAGTATTTTTTGTATTTTTTTGTACACAGTAGTATTGTTACTTTTACTCAAATAAAACATATAAATACTTCTTCAACCACTGCAGGTTGATGACAGCAGCTTTTTCCCCCAGGCCATCAGACTTTTAAATAGATAATTTATATGACACCTTCTCACACTAAAATATATCTTATACTCTATATACTGTATATGTTCTTAATATGCCTGTATATATTCATATTATGCCCTTGTACAAAGTATTTCCTTTCATATTTGTAATATAACTTAAAGTATTTGTAATGTAATTGTAATATAACTTATTATTTTTAATGGAGCTTCCGAGCAAAAAGCATTTCACACATTTGTACCTGTATAACCGGCATGACAAACATCTTGAATCTTGAATATACATGATTTTTAGCTTCTAATTAGTGAGATTTCACTTTAAATTATGCGACGCTAACAGCTATTAATGCAGGGAAAAGTTAGATAATGTTGGATGTTGACGGTTTGAGCTGGCTGGTAGCTGTATAGACATAAACCTTTAACGTTAAGCCATTAGGTTAAGTAAACATCTCCTATGTTACATTCATTGTGTCCCACTACATCAACCTGCAGTGGTTGAAGAAATATGTTTTATTTGAGTAAAAGTAACAATACTACTGTGTAAAAAATACTAAAAGTATTCAAAATCGTATTATGTAAAAGTACAAAAACATTGGCTTCTAAATATACTCAAAGTACCAAAAGTAAAAGTACTCATTGTACTCAGAATTTTGTATTTTATATTACTGGGTTATAAGTATTAATGTGTAGCTAATCTCAATTCCCTTATTTTCTACTGGGCAGCTTAATCTATAATAATTAAGGTTGTCAATCGATTAAAGTATTTAATCGTGATTAATCACAAATTATTCACACGTTTTTAATCAGTTCTAAATGTACCTTAAAGGGAGATTTGTCAAGTATTTAAGACTCTTAACAACATCAACATCTGAATAAAGTTGCAAAAAATGGAAATACTCAATAGGGTTGGGCAATATGGAGAAATTCCAATATGACAATATTTTTGAACAAATACATCTATTGATATTACTATGCAATTGTAAGGTTGAATATTGGTGCTTTTACAAAATAATTACACAATTAGATTTTGATAAGTAATCATCAGTAATGTGGATAAAATGTCTAAGTGGGTAAAGGCAAATAATAGAACAACTAAAACTGTCTGGTAAGTTAAGAAAATTACATCACTGAACTGTACTGCAGCCTTTAAAACCAGGAATAAACAATACCTGTGTAAAAGTATGATATCAAAACCATGATCAAAAACCTGATATCTCAATATCAATATAATATCAATATATTGCCCAGCCCTAATACTCAATTACAGGTACCTCAAATTTGTACTTAAGTGTACACTACTTGAGTGAATGTACCAGTTACATGCCACCTCTGTCAACCTGTTCATTTATTTGTACCATTATGAGCTGTCCAACAATAATACAATATTATATTTACCAATAGTATAGATAGATAGATAGATAGATAGATAGATAGATAGATAGATAGATGTACTTTATTGACCCCAAATTGGGAAATGATTGTGTTACAGCAGCAGGTTAACCAGGCAATGCACCAGAACAGTAAATACAATATACTTATCAACACTAGAGGAATATATCTATAGTATACACAATACAAAGTATATTAGAATACACTAAAAATATACCCAAATACTACAACTAACATAACAAAATCTAAGATATAAACGTAGAATAACAAACTATATACATTAGCAAAATGTGCGATAATATACTATATACATTAGCATTAATACATTACACATTAGTATACCATTATACCACTAGTGTACAACTATACCAGTATACCAGTCTCACTGACTGGTGTTTAACTTGATGGCACAGTTTTGTTTCCTCTTTCCCTCGTGACGTTTTCTACACTGAAACTAACTAACCCTGTTTCCTTCTTTTCTCTGACAGCTTCGTCACCATGGGGAATGTATTTGCAACCTTATTCAAAGGCCTGTTTGGCAAAAAGGAGATGAGGATTCTTATGGTTGGGCTTGATGCTGCTGGAAAAACAACCATCCTATATAAACTCAAGCTCGGAGAGATAGTCACCACCATTCCCACCATTGGTAAGGATATCTTTTAATTGTATTAATCCATTTTGCTCACTTCACAGTTGTCTTTTTTGAGTGTTTTACCAGTTTTACTCCTTGTTGTGTATAGGGCTGGGTATTTTCAGATATTTTTTTTGATAATAGTGTCAAGACTTCACAATTCATAATGCCCTACTTTGATAAATGTAAACATGTTTTTCCTCTAAAACCTGTTTGTCATGCAACAGAATAACACGATGTTCTTAAATGTCGTCTAAACACAATCAGCTGTACTAGAACTTTGCCTAAATGAAATATTAGGATTTATGATATAAACCAGGAATTATCTGATCCAAAAAAAAAGGACAAGGAAATGCCACCTTTTAGTACTTGACAGTTTTTGTACTCATGGACACATGAGCATTGATACCCAGCCCTATCTTAATTACTCACACTGAACTAGAGGTTTAAATTAACTTTATTTCAATCTAATTCATATTTATAGAAATGTAAAATGTGTTAGATATTGAGCTTTTTAATGCCTGGCTGTAAACATGTTTTTCTCTAAAACCAGTTTCAACTAAAGAAAACAATGTTCTTAAATGTTGTCTAAACACAATCAGCTGTACTAGAACTTTGCCTAAATGAAATACAGTCAACATTATGACATAAATCAGGAACTACTTGATCAAAAAAAAGGACAAGGAAATGCCAGCTTTCAATACTTAAACATTATGTAAACACTCACACTGAACTACAAGTTTAAATTAACTTGATTTCAATCTAATTTATATTTATATAAATGTTAAACTGTTTTAGATATCGAGTTTTTTTAATACCTGGCTGTCAGCATTCAAAACTCTGAATTGTACATGTGTTTTTCAACCATTTAGTGGCTGTGACTCATCCATGTTTCTCCTCCTCTTGTCCAGGTTTTAACGTTGAAACTGTAGAATACAAGAACATCAGCTTCACAGTGTGGGATGTGGGCGGTCAGGACAAAATCAGGCCGCTGTGGCGCCACTACTTCCAGAACACTCAAGGTGAGGAGGACTTTATATTGGCATGCAGCAGTGTCGGTGAACGTTACTGCCCATAGGTGGCCTCAGTGGTGCATAAAAGATGATCTGACAATTATTCAGCCAGTGACTCAGAAGCCATTGTTCAACTCTCAAAGGGCTTATTGTGTGACTCCAATACTATTTCCTGAAATTGAATCCGCACGCACGCACGCACACACGCACGCACACACACACACACACACACACACACACACACACACACACACACACACACACACACACACACACTGTAGGGTAATACTGTCTAGTGTTTCCTCCTAATGATGCAACCTGCGGGTAAAATAGTTTAAAAATGTTTTTCCTGCAGAAATCTGTTGTGATTTCAGCTGACTGAGCAGCTCCACCCAAACACATTTGGTCCTGCTTTAGCTTCTTCTCGTTTTTCATGCACGCACCAGACAAACATCCATCTGCAGCAAACATCACCATCCACATATTGAGCATCCAAGTGTGAAATTGAACGTGTGAATCCCTTCGGTAATGACAGTTAGAAACCGCATCATTAATCAAAAACAGTATTCCAGAAACTGCGTGCCATACTTGAGAATATATTGGTGTTTTCCCCAGCACGTAAAGATGCAGATGTTTGCATCCCAGCTTATTTACACAAACCCATTGACTTGCTGACGGGAAAATATCACAACCTCTACTTCTAGGTTTCTCCGCGTGGGGATTTGAGATAAATCTCAGGGTCGCAAGATGATTAAAAGGATAAGAAAGGAAAAAAGGAAAAAAAGTTTCTGACTTCTCTAGTTTTCTCTGAAAAAACTTTCATCACTTCAGGCCTCTAAAATCATTCAAATAAATAATCTGAGATGAAAATAAATCCCAGTTGAGCTGCTAATTCATGTCCATACTGAGACCATAATAACCTGTGATGGGGGTTCACAAGTAAATGCTGCTTTGTTTTCAGGGGTCACAAGTCAAAAAGGTCGTGACCCACAGCTCTTCTATGGGAAAAATAGTGCCTTAATACCTCCATGAAAAAACAATGAAATCATATAAAACTGTCAGTAGAAGCCAGACTACTTCGTCTTTTGTTTTTTAAAGCAATGTTGTATGACTTTAACTTTGAAGACAACATGTGCAGAATGAGTGAGATATTTTTGTATTCTCTGGCAGTTTAGTGTGTTAAAACCTTTCAAATTAATAGTGAGGTTAATTTGATACCACATGGAAAAATGAGAAAAAACACTTTGGTGTTATGCTACCTTCAAATGAAACTCGTCAAAATTTGTATTTACAACATGAGACGTCGTGTACACGATATGTTTGGTGTTCAAGTGGTTAAAGTCGTGAGAACACTGCAGCGGGTAACATAATGCAGGAAATGTAAAGGCATAAAGACAGAGGGAAAAGATGAGACCGCTGAGAATATCAACATTTTCCTCAGTCATATGAAATTACCAAGAAAAGCTATATACGATACTATGTACTGAAAAATGAACTTCCATGGCCTCCGCCATTTCTGACAACGTCAACAAACACGTCACAACTCGTGAACTCAGAGCTTTCAGAATATTTTCACTTACGATGTGAATAACATAAGAGCCGGGCGTTCATATGGACTCTCCTTGTGAACACGGTAAACACGACACATTTAAAGGCACCATTAGACGCCATGCTTTCAATGAGTAATGATGCTTTTGTTCTAGTGATATTTTCAACATAGCAAACAGTCTGTAATTTAACAGAGTGGTGCTGCGTACAGTTGCTGGTGCAAGTGCCAGCTCCTTTACAGGCTAGTGTTGTCAATGTGGCAACTTTGTCTATAATAATAACTTGTTTGCGTGTTTAGTAAGCTACAGGGATAATGAAACATTTACCAACCGTGCTGCTGGCTCATAAATCAGGAAGCGTTCAAACACTACATAGACTAGATCCTCTTTGCTCTCATGTTTTGTCAAATGTCAACACGGAATCACACAAGATAGAAAACTACGACCTTGTAGTTTGATTTGATGCGTTTCACTAAAAGCATAAAGTGTCTGCTCCCTCAAAATGCTGCATTTACATAATTTATAGGAGCAAGTTGTCAGATAACATGATTCAAGTGTTTGTCATGAGCTGTTTTCTACACTTGACTGCAACGCAGGAAACTTGATATCTGAGCTGTGTACATGACTTATAGCAGTTCATGTTTAAATATCTAGTTCATCTGTATAATCCTTCAATGTTTTAGGGTTATTAATAAATGTTATCAGCACATTAGATCCACAGAGTTTGGCTCTTTTTCAGGTCAAAGAGACTTTTTAAGCAGCGAGAACAATTTGTACAGAATGAATTATCAAGGGAACAAAATCACAGCTTTTGATGTGTGAGAAGGAAAAGGCTTCAGAAGCAGAAGATGGATGATTTCAATGCAACATGTCTGTGATTTAACTAATAATATGGATATATGTATTTATTGGTCTTAACAGTGAACTGTGTTTTTGTGTGCAGGGCTTATCTTTGTGGTGGACAGCAACGACAGGGAGAGAGTGAACGAGGCGAGGGAGGAGTTGTCCAGAATGCTCGCTGAGGACGAACTCAGAGACGCCGTTCTGCTCGTTTTTGCAAATAAACAGGTGAGGTCACATTTCTGTTGATTAGAGTACTTATTATATAACTATTAAAACTGAGATTGAGAAGCTATCTCGTCTCAAAGGAACATTGTGAAGGATTTCAGGGGATCTATGAGCAGGAATGGAAAATAATATTCATAGTTTTTTCTTTAGTAATCACCTGAAACTTTTGTTAGTTTAGAATGAGCCCTTCATGTTGCTCCGCCATGTTTCTACAGTAGCCCAGAACGGACAGATGAAACACGGTCTCGATGGAGAGCTAAGGGCTGCACATTAATCGAATATTAGTCATGATTACGATTTTGGCTTCCCACAATTAAATGAACATGATCAACTGCAATATTGACATTTAAAAATGCGTGCTCCGCTTATGGAAAACTCCACTGCATATCAAATCCTAAACTAACAACCATCCACCAGGGGGCGTTCAAGATATTTTAGACTTTTTGACCGCTGCTGTGTACGCACGCTACAGCTGCAGCCTGTGAAAAACGTTCCTGAATGTTGCAGCTGCAGTCCAGAGTAGATGAGTAATATACTGTAGATTACTTGATTTGCCCCTCGGCTCTCTGTTCTACAACGAAAGCAAAATGCTCTGAATTCAGGTGAAGAACCTTGTTTTAAGTCTCATGTTGGTGCAAAGATTTGTAGATTAGCAGCAATGTAACCCAACATGGAAGTGAAAGCAGTGCTCTGTTTATGATCTGAAAGTGCAATAAAAATATGTTGTCCCTAAGATCAATGAATAATCTTGATAAATAATCGTGATCTCAAAATTGATTGAATTAATTATAACTATCATTTTGGCCATAATCGTGCAGCCCTAGGAGAGCCTTTCACGCTTTAACGTTACCTGAAGGCCACCGTAGTTCTCCCACACACTTGTGAAACTGCGGTAACGTGAGCAGCAGAGTGCTAGACCGTGGTACAGCCATCCACTGTCCTGACTTTCATTGCTCCTATAGTAGTGTTATTATGGTAATGATGGCCTCTGAGCGAGTTGAACAACGTTACCACCGTTTAGCACTCGGCGGCTCACGTTACTGCAGTCTTGAAAGTGAGGAGTGGGATACTGAGTTGGTTGTAATCTGCAACCACACCACTAGATGTCCCCAAATCCTCCACACTGTCCCTTTAAATTGCTCAATAGACGTAGAGGTCTCTGTATTTGTGACCTGCATCCTGACGGACGGTTTCTTCTCCTCCAGGATCTCCCCAACGCTATGAACGCTGCAGAGATCACAGACAAGCTGGGCTTGCACGCCCTTCGCCAGCGCAGCTGGTACATCCAGGCCACCTGCGCCACCAGCGGCGACGGCTTGTATGAGGGCCTGGATTGGCTCTCCAACCAGCTGAAGAACCAGAAATGATCCATTCCACCAGTTTTGTTTTTTGTTTGTTGTTTATTTTTTCTGTTCCAACACAGCGGCAGCACCGGATCCAGGCCCCCCCCCTTCGCTCCCATCGCTCCCATCTAACCCAACTCTCAACCCCCCCAGCTCTTTCTTTCAACAACTTCCTTCATCCCCCCCCCCCACCCCCCCCTCCTGCTTTCGGCCCTCGTCAGTACTCTTGGGGCTCTAGCCTGTGCTGCTTGTGTGTGTGTGTGGGCGTGCGTGTGTGTACCTTGTGTGTTCAGCGAGTGTGCGTGTGTGTGTGTGTGTGTGTGGGTGTGAAGGCGTCTCTGCGTATGTTGGCTGGGATTGGGAGTGACCCTGGCGTGCCTTTTACACACCTCCTGTGGAATCAGCAGTCTGGTTTTCAAGCCCCTCTCTCCATCCACCAAACTCAGCCTCCGCCCCACTCAGCCTGCCCCCCCACTCCAAGTCTTGCACGGCCCCCCTTCTCCCCCACCCTTACTCTCCAGAGGAAGCATGGTTTTCATACGGCAAAGAAAGAGCAAGGGTGCAAGCTCTCCTCCCCCCACCCCCACCTCCCTGTAGTATATATCTATGTTAACTAGAAACGTTCACCTGATGTAGACTGAATGCTAAATGTTCATTTTAACCTCCTTTTTGATTTTGAAACCTCAAACCCACCAGTAAGAGATTCAGTAAATTGCATCTTAACCTGTATCAGGTTGAAGCAAATCAAAAAAATAGAGAAAAGGAAAAAAAAAAAGGCCCATCCTCGATCATTCTGGTGTCATTTGAAAATCATGCTGTTTGTTTTATTATTATTATATTGGAATATAACAGATTATTCTTAGCAATGGTTCTCCAATGAACACTACCTTTCTCCCCCCCCAGCAAGCGAGACCGTGAAGCACAAAGCCAACGATTTAAATTTAAAATTAGGATCTGAGAGTATATGCAATTCGTGTCAATTATTTTGGGTAGCTAGCGTTTAATTCCCTGGATTCAATTGGATTTTGGACCTTCAGTACAATTCTGACAGTGTTCCTACCACACAGAGTTTTTCCGGTTAACTGAGACAGGTGTCCTGATACATTCACAAGCTTCACATGTTATTCCTTTAAGAGATGTTACATGTGTTTTTGTTTTCTGTAACTAGTTTTAGCATTTCTATTTGTACTTTGACTGCTGAACCAAATGCATTTGAGCAGTATGACAAATCCTGTATATGAAAGTATCCTTGACTGATGAGGGTTTTCTCACCAACGGTTGGCAGTTTTACTTTGAAAATCTGAAAGCATCCGGCTGTCTAATGTTCCTGGTTGGGGATGAAGGAATGGCACCAAATATGAAGGCTCTTTAACTGTGAACAGCCCCGACACGAAGAGAGGAAAGCTAGTTCAGACGTCTGGGGCGTTGGCGGGCGACTACACGTTATAGCGCCGCGTAACTTCACGACCGATAAAAGACCAACAAACAAAAGTCGAGTACTCTGCCGGTAGCTGGTCGGTGACCTGGAAGGACTTGGTGGTAGACCTGTTGAAGGGGAATGGGTTAGCAGGCGTTCTCAGTGTCGAACCACGGGGGTTAAGCTGGCACTTCTGTCGAGAATGATTGTAAATCTGTACGTTCCCCTGTAAACTGTTTCTGTGGGGATTTCCTGAACACATTAATAAACATGATTTGATCCAACAGTTTGTCTTCAGCTTCAACTATGTTTTAATCTCAATTTTTAATGAAATACCTGCAAAACTAACGACATTCCAATCATTCCCATCATTTTTATAATACAGTTTTATAAAACGCCAAAGTAAAAAATGGTAATATAAATTGAGACGCTATAAAAGATACTAAATCTGCAAAACAAAAGTTATTAAATAAATGTAGTGGAGTAAAACATTACAATATTTGCCTCTGATATGTAGTAGAGTAGAAGTATAAAGTAGCATAAAATGGCATTGGTGGAAGAAGTACTCATGTTTCACTTTAAGTAAAAGTAGTAATACCTCAATGTACTCTGTTACATGAAAAAGTCCTGCATTAAATATCTTTAAAAAAGTACAAAAGTATCAGCATCAAAATATACTTACACTAACAAAAGTAAAAGTACTCATAATGCAGAATTACAGAATAATATTTATTATATTATTGGATTATAATTATGAATGCATTTATGTGTTCATCACTCTAATGAGCTCAAAGGTAGTTTAATCTATAAGTACATAATTATTTATTTATTTTAATCATGCATTTTATTGTTTCATTAAGAAAAATGACTTGAAACAACCTAAACAGTAAAAAATAAAGTAGTATGTACATATGATATCAGATAGTAACTCTAAATTGAAAACAGTATTCAAAAACAAGGGAGGAGAAAAAATGTAAATATTAAAATAATAATACTAATACAACTAAAATAAATAAGAAATTTACAAAAATATGTAATTAAAATAAAAATAAATGAATAATCAAAATGTATTTGTTGATTATATTTTTTCTTATAATCAGAATTTGTGACATTACTGATGTTGTTAAATAAATGTAGAGAAATGAGTAGAAGTATAAAGTATCATAAAATGGAAATAGTCAAGTAAAGTACAAGTGTACTGAAGTACTTGAGTAAATGTACCGAAGGGTTTTTTAGCAAATTGTTAATTCTAGTAGATTTCATGGAATTTAATATTTCAGATGTTAGTGGTGAAAAGGTTTATTATATTTAGAGATCTGACAAATTACAGAAATTATTTGAATTATTATAAATGATGCAGCTGACAGATAATAAAATATTACCTCTAGATTAGAATACTACAGTGATTATTATTATAATAACTGCCTCATTAAAAGTGTCTTCACAGGTCTGTAAATGTTTAACCTGGTTTAACTTGTGTCAAAGTGAAACATAATGTAGAATAAAGAGAAACAAGTCGGTCACCAGTTTCTCTCCAGTTCACCAGATTCACCACTAGATGGAGACAAACAGCTACCAACTAATTAAAATGCTTTAAATGCATATTCAATTTAATATTGCTGTTACTAGTTTTATATACATATTTCAGAATAATGTATATTATATAATTTTATTATGATAATTAATTCATTAAAATGTGCATCACTTTAATATTGCAGCGGGGAAATGTGGGCTAATTTTAATTTATTATACATATATTTTTATATGTGTATATTACTTTATATACTGTGGTGTAGCTTGTGAATTTCTCCCCAGGGATCAATAAATAATATAATTTTATTTTTTAATTATATTTTGTATTATTAATCTAAATTTGGAAAGTAACCAGTAGGTGTAGCTAAAGTTATTAAATAAATGTAGTTCGGTAAAAAGTACAATAAATGCCTCTGAGAGGCCTCAAAATATACTTAAAGTACAAAAAGTAAAAGTACTTATTATGCAGAATGGGCCATTTCAGAATAATGTATATTATTGTATATTATTATGATAATGAATGCATTAAAATGTGCATCACTTTAATATTGCAGCTGAAATGTGGGCTAATTTGAATTTATTATATATTTTTTGTTTTATATGTGTATATTATTTTATATACTGTGGTGTAGCTTGTCAATTTTCCCCTGGGTATCAATAAATAATACATATGTATATTTTTTAAATTATATTTTGTATTATTAATCTGAATTTGGAAAGTAACCAGTAGGCCTAACGTAATATTAAATATATATAATAATATTAATATATATTATTTTATATTATTATGATAATGAATGCATTCGAATGTACATGACTTTAATATTGCAGCTAACATCTGGGCTAATTTTAATTTATGAAATATATTTTTGTATATGTGTATATTACTTTATATTATCAATAAATAATATATGTATTTTTTAAATTATATTTTGTATTATTAATCTGAATTTGGACAGTAACCAGAAGGCCTAACTAAAGTTATTAAATAAATGTAGTGCAGTAAACAATACAATATTTGCCTCTGAGATGGAGTAGAAGTAGAAAGTAGTAGAAAATGGAAATACTCAAGTAAAGTAAAGTACCTCTAAAAGAAGCACTTGAGTAAATGTACTTAGTTACTTTCCATCTCTGAAATAAACCCAGAATAGGCTCCCTGAGCAGTCCATGAACCTGGAAGATGAAGATGGACTCTTCTCACATTTTGAACCCATTAACCTGTGAACAGCCTCTGTGACGTAGGGAGGTGGGCGGGGCTTACAGAGCGCACACCTGACAGACAGACCACGCCCTCCTTCTCTCAGGTAATGCTTCTGGCTCTTTAGTAGTGGCACGGCATCCTGTTTGTGTTTGCCACTCATCAGAGACAACACAAAGCCAACAAAGCATCACATTCTCAGATTCACACGATGGCTGAGAGCTGAAACCTGCCGACGGACCTCACGTAGTTTACAGGTACGTTTAGTGTTGTCCAGAGGCGCTAACAAGCTAGCCCTAACAGGTGCAGGCTGATTTTACCCGCGAATATCTCGGTCACATAAAGACATGCTGTAGCCGAACTTAGCCGAATTTGTCTTTGTGTTAGTATCAACTTATTTAAAGAGTATTAATGTCGACGGAGGTTTATTGAGGAAATGACAGTAATTTAATTAAGTTTCAGTATGAGGTTTTGGCGCTGTGACTGTTAGCTTAGATTTCAGGCTTCTAGAATTACCAGGAGTTAGTCTGTTCCACCTTCTGTTTACATTTATAAGAGACAAAATGTACCAGACTAATCACAGTAATATAACATGTTTTAACATCAACTTTAAGGTGGACTTGTGAAATGATATTCCTTTAGACCAGCACACTGTTATTTCAGCACACAGGTAACAGGTGTGTGCAGGTGTCTCACCTGCATGTCTCAGGTGATCCATATAAAGGAGGACACTTATCATTGGCCTACTTAATATTGTACTGTGGTACTCTAGTAATTGTAATATCTAAAAATAAAGCAATAGCTCTTGTTATGATGCTGAGACAAGCAAACATAAATGTTTTTTCAGCAATTTTGATAATTTATTAACCATTTTAATCAGTTAATCAAGCGAAAATGGCAAATATTCACTCATATTTGCTGATTTTCTTTGTTTTATGTGACAATAAACTCCAGTTTTGGGATGTTACACAGGTAACAGGTGTGTGCAGGTGTCTCAGCCCACAGGTGATCCATATAAAGGAGGACTCTTATCATTGGCCTACTTAATATTGTACTGTGGTACTGCAATATTTTTTTATATCTTAAAACAAAGAAATAACTCTTGTTATGATGCTGAAACAAGCAAAAATTAAATGAATTTTCAGCACTTTTGATAATTTATTAACCATTTTAATCAGTTAATTGAGCAAAAATGGCAAATATTCACTCATATTTGATTCTTTTCTTTGTCTTATGTGACAATAAACTCCAGTTTTGGGCTGTTGGGTTGAATAAAACAAGCTATTTGAAGAAAGTAAGGCTGAAATATGGGAGAAAATCACTTAAAGATGTGTGAATACTAATGCTGAAATCACTGATTAATCCATCAGTGGAGAATTCACTAGCAACCATTTTGATGATGGATTGTTGTCGATTGAATTGTTTAATCAATCAATGGCTGGACAAAACAAAACATTTTAAGACGTCACCTTGGGCTTTGGAAACTATTTGTGGTGGTTATATTTAATTAGTTAATGAGATGAATAATAACTGTTTGTTGCAGCCCAATGTCTGAGACATTCATCTTTTTACGACTGTCTCGTCGGCTCTTTGCTCGAGGAAAACAGGTTCTACGGTGGATTATGCCGCTGCACTGACTCCTTTAATATGGAAGACGGAACCTGCCAAAATCTAAAATAAATTAATAAATGACTTGATAAAAAAAATAAATGTCATTAAAAGTAGCAAAAATAATATCATAAATAAATGTAGCCATTAATTAGTTGATAAAATGTGTAATAAAATGCTATATGTGTTTTAATGTGCTTTATTTATTTATTTTTTGTATTATTCCCTTATTTATTTACTCTTCTTTAATTCTCCCTTTTATTTATTTATTATTTTTAAATAAATAATAATTTCATTTATTTTATTTTTTATTATTATTTATGTACCCAAACTTATTTATTTCTGTATTCTTTTTTTTTTTTTACACATTTCCTTTTAAATTGTTTTATGCATTTCACTAAAAAATAAATGCAAAAATAATTGAATAAATACAAAATAAATGCATAAATAATTAAAAGGGAAAATTAATCATAAGAGTAAATAAATAAGGAAATTAATACAAAGATAAATAAATAAAGTAGCAAATTAAAATAAGGTGTGAAATGCAAAGGAAAAATCGTGCAGAAATAAATTAATAAATACATAAATAAATACATTTAAAAATAAGCGAAAATAAAAAATAAATGGAAATTCAAATGAATAAATAAAAAACAAATCAATGAATTTAAAAATTAATAAATATAAATAAAAGGGAAAATTAATCAGAAGAGTAAATAAATAAGGGAATTAATACAAAGATAAATAAATAAATAAATAAAGTAGCAAATTAAAACAGAAATATCAATTTGTCACATTTTATCAATTAATTAATGGCTGCATTTATTTTTTATATTATTTTTGCAACATTTAATGACTTATTTATTTATCGAGTTATTTATTTATTTATCGAGTTATTTATTTATGAACATGTTTTTGATTTTGGCAGGTTCCGTCCTCCATACTTTCTACACATGTACACCTGTTCACACACTCTTTTAAATTGGATCCACACCTGCTGCTGGGGAGAGGGGTTTTAAACCACTAGCTCCTGCATGAAGGGTTTTAATGTTATCGATCTGCTGCTGCTGCGTGTCTGTCTAAACCTGCAGGCTGCATCTTGTTCTCCTCACATGTTGCATGGCAATAATAAGACAACAAACAATGTCTTCTAGACACTCAACCTTTAGTGTTAGTGAATGTTTTAGATGTGCAGCTGATTATCTGACGCGTGTTTGTGTTGTTGTTGCCTCCGTCTACATACACACAAGCTGGCTGTTCGTGAGTAACTGCAATTACATTAACGACTGAATAACCACTGCATCATATTAAACACACGTTTAACAAACAATGCTACGAGAAGAACAACACCGTTGAGTCACACTTTCGTTACTGAAAATAGACTTTGGTGTCACGGAGTCAGAGATTTATTGCAAACCTGAATTTCCACACACGCATGATAACAACACGACGACTGTAGACGTCATTCTCCTGCACGCCTGGCACACCGGAGAAGTTTCAGTTGGTTGCAACCTCGCCACTAGATGCTGCCAGATTCTACACACTGTGCCTTTAAAATGGGTTCTCTGGGTACCCACGAGTCTCCCCTTTACAGACATGCCCACTTTATGATAATCACATGCAGTTTGGGGCAAGTCATAGTCAAGTCAGCACACTGACACACTGACAGCTGTTGTTGCCTGTTGGGCTGCAGTTTGCCATGTTATGATTGGAGCATATTGTTTTATGCTAAATGCAGTACCTGTGAGGGTTTCTGGACAATATCTCATTGTTTTGTGTTGTTAATTAATTTCCAATAATAAATATATACATATATTTGCATAAAGCAGCATATTTGTCCACTCCCATGTTGATAAAAGTATTAAATACTTGATAAATCTCCCTTTAAGGTACATTTTGAACAGATAAAAAATGTGTGATTAATCGTGGTTAAGTATTTTAATCGATTGACAGCCCTAGTTTAAATGACATTTCCTTTTTTGAATAGGTAAAAAAATGAAACTGTACCCTACTGGTTGGCCTATTTCTAACATAAATTAACCATCTAAAAGTAAAAAAAATAGAACCAGGTTATATTTTAATAAGACTGCCTGTGTCATTAATCACAATGATCTTAATATTATTATTCTCCTCCTCAGTTCTTGGTTTACTTGACCTACTTTTAACCCTCCGACACTGATGGTGGATCATCTGACTGGCATTAATAATAATAATAATAATATATATTAATAGTCATTTGAAGGCCGTTGCGGGTGTCAGTTTTTAAGACAGTGGACATACAGTGGTATCATATGAATCTTGAGATTGTGATGAATCCAATGATACCAATATTTGTGACAATATGTTTTTCTAAAAATGATCAACTAGTCCCCAGTGATTATGGAATAGTATTTTTGCTTGAAATGCACATCCCTACTCCGTCCCTCCCCTCAGGTAACAGGATGGAGGTGGCCGGTCCCTGGACAGAAATATTCGAGGGCTCTGAGATGAAGGAGACGTCTGGAGGATCAGAGACGTTGTTGGGGAGCTCCACGCTGACTCTGGCTCCTCTGGTAGCCGACTCTCCGACCGTACGGCGCTCCCAGCCCATCCTGATCACCGTAAACAGGTACGACCAGCAGCAAACGCCATTACTCACACATATAGTGGACATGAGTCAATAGTCTCCAGGTGGATGTTGACTCAGTGACTCAACATCAGGCTAAGAGTCATCTGATGTGTGAAGAGGTTTCTATTCAGACAGCGAGTGATTAAACTGTGATTCACGGCGTTCTGCTGTTTTTGTTTTTTGTTTCACTTCCTGGTGTCTGCACGTAGAAGCGGTATTGTTCTGTTTCTTCTGCCCTGAAGACAAAGAAAGCAGTGTTTCCTGTATGTAATGATGTCATGACTTCAATAGCAATAAAAGATGTTAATAATTACACATTATTATCGTTTCTCAGACGATATAACATTTAGTATTTAGACAGGGTAAGGAAAGATAGGGAAGTTTAGTTACTGTCTGGTTAAAGGTCAAATACACTAAAGAGCTCTAATCAATTTTCTTCCTAATGTGGACTCTGATTGTGAAAATCAGATATAGCTCAAAGGATAAAGTTTATTTTTGTTATTTTTCTGGTCATTTATTTACAATACAACAATTTGACCATGCAGTTATGAAAGTGGTTCAAACAAATCAAATGTAATATTCTGACTGAAAGAAAAGGTGTAGGCCGAAGCCTGAGCTTATTGTGCCTACACATAATTCTTAACAAAGCATTTCCTTAACTCTACTCAAAATAATGTCAACACATCCCATGAAAAGATCAAAATAAACTGTTTCAGTTTCTCGATACGTACATCTTTAAAGCTGCAATAATCAAATTTTTGTATTATGCAGCTTTAAAACAGCTCACAAAGATCTAGTTTAGTAATTTCCTCAAATTCTGTACACTATAGTTTTTATCAGACAAACAGGAGGAAATGGTGCATCTTTTTGGGGACTATACCAGCGACGTATTAATCCACATTAGGGGATTGGTCTGTTCTGAGGTTGTCAAAATTAGATTTGCACATGTAGAACTAAAATCACAACACACTTAACTGGATAATTTATGCAAAGTCTGTAAATAGATATATAAAATTATATATATATATTTATATATATATAATTTTTTTTTTTTTTTTTTTTTTTTTTGCTACTTATTAGGCCACATTATGTTTAAAGCCGGTATTTGTGCACAGTTGCAGATAAAGATCAGGGTACAGGGTATTATACTATTCGTAGAATTAGATTCCAGTAGTGGCTGGAAATGTATTGAAAAAAGAGATGTAGTAATTTCCAAAATTCACATGTTTTTTTTATCGAACGAAATATTCTGCTTCAATCTTTATTTGTTGGTGTTTAGCCTTTCAAAAACAACATTTTCACTGCAGTCAAAAAACGGTTTTCTCTCCCGCTTGCTGCACACAAAGAGAGACACTGATGAGTTCTTGTCATTAAAGAAAGTTGATTTAATAAAAAAAAAAGACGAACTAATTTAATACTCTGAATCACTTTATTCAAATTGAGGATTTTGTTCAAGGATTTGTCATTTTTTTAGGGTGAATGTTAGAAAATATGGCGGGTGGGATTGCAACAGTTAGGCTCATTGATGTGTTTTTAATGGAGTTCTACGGCACGAGGAAGAAGAGATATCAGGCTGTGAACAAAATTATATCACTAGACTTCTCCTTTAATGGCATGTCATTGTGAATTGATTGTATGATAAGATAAGTTGTCTGTTTCTTTGTAAATGGTTTTGTCTGGTTCTGACATTTTTTATGCTCTTCTGTTCATTTGACTAACCTTTTTTCCAGGAGGAAAGGGAAAGGCGTAAATCTATTCTCCTCCTCCGTCCCGTCGATACCCAACCCCTTCCCAGAGCTGTGCAGCCCCTCCAAGTCTCCGGTTCTCATCAGTTCACTTCCTCCACCGTCGACTAACAAACATGCAAGTTCAAAACCTCGTCAATGAGCAGCTGCTGTAGAAGTCTGCATCTTAAATGGTTCCGTAAATATAAAGTCTGCAGTTTGGACAGATTCAGACGAAGGATGTTAATAATTAACCGTTAACCGACATTAAGCATTTAAACCGATTAACGCTATCGGTTAAAATGGTTAAAAGAAATATTAATAATGAATTCAAAAGCTGATCGGCTCGTCACTTTAAAGAGAAAAGCTGGTCCACCTTAACAGCCCACCTTAAGAGACACACTGTCTGCTACACCTACGTTCACAGTTATAACGCCACCAACAACCTCACACTCACCGTTCTGTTGGAAACTCGCTAAAGTTACGCAGTCTACGTGTGGCGGCGGCGAGCACGAAGCCTCCGGCAATGCTAGAGCTGCTAACGTAGCACAAACACACACACTGTTTGTTGGACACTCGCTATCGTTCCGCCGGGCAGACACACAGCTGACAACCTGCTAAACTAAACTAAATGTGGCTGCATGTCCGCGACACTACACGCAGCATCGTAGCTGCTGAGTTAATGCTCCCGGACGGTGAACTGGGGACTCCCGTCAACAAATATCTGTTGTGCTCCTGCAGCTGGTACGAGGCACAACTCTTGTCGGTTAACGGTTAATCATCGGTTAATTAGGGTTGGTTATCGGTTAAGAACATTTTTCAAAATTAGCATCCCTAATTCAGACTTTAGGTGTCTGGTTGCTGTGTTTTTTGAAGCTGTAAGGTTTGAATATTTAGTTTATTCTGTCAACTAAACTGACTTTACTTCACATCATTGTGAAGTCTGAAGTCACCACAACATTGTGATTCCTTTCACTTCACCATTTTAGTTTCATTATTACACAACACAGACTATTTATGAAACTGCACTGACCAGTTGTCAGTGTTGCCAGTACATGTGAAAGAGTAAATAAAAGTCTGGCAATATTCTGTGTTATTCTTGCTGTCAACAAATCCCCTGAAAAGACCAAAACCAACAATGAATTCATCCTATTACAAATATTGCCTGCGTAGCTAAATGTGTATTAATCCGCCACTGAAAATAGTCCCCAACAAATGTGCTATTTCCTCCTGTTTGAGTAACGTTTGATTAAAATCTACAGTGCCCAGCTGTTTGAGGAAATAACTGAGCCTTTTTATAAATGATATTTGTATTCTGTAAAGGTTTATGTCTTCAGTAGGAACCAGTGGGGTTTGGGGCTGAGCTCCACGGACAGAAAGTATTGAGAGATGGACAAACACGTTGTTGGTTTGTGTTTTTCATGAGAAGAAAAACAAAGAATAACTGCAGCTTTATCCTCTAAGTCATATTTGTTTGGACAAATCACACCTCCTGTGTTAATCCCATCACACCTGGCTGAGCTGTAGGGTCTGACAGGTGTAATCAGCACCTGAATCCTTTAAATGCGTCTTAACCTGTCTGCTAATAGTGCAGGTAAAGTTCGGTTATGAGTGTGACTGACAGGAGAGCTGTGTTGCCATGCCTGCGCTGCCTTATTTTGACTCGCAAACGCTGCCAGAATAAACACGTCTGTTATTACAGCAGCGTGTCGCTGTCGCCCCGCGGTGTTTCATCAACGCTGATGGAGGCAAACACACAGACATTTATGTATTCACGGCGCTTTAGTCGGGCGTGTAGGCGTACAGCTGATTGTTTTTGTTTGGTTTGTGAATCGTACTCATTCAGTGGAAGTAAAGAAGAACTGCAGGAGGGAAAACGAAAGCTCCGCGAGGACTTAGTCAGCGGTCTACCGGCTGTTTGGTTTGTTTGAATACATTAAAGATAGACATTGTGAACATAGACGGCGTAAAGGAAGTGGACGAGGTCACCGGGACGTAGTCACCGGGACGTAGTCACCGGGACGTCACCCGTTGGTCTGTGGACTACAGTTTGGAAGCCCCGAGGTCGACATTTTGACCTTTGCCATCTTGGTTTTTCTGCCTTTGACCGTCACCATCTTGGTTTTTGGCAATCGCCATCTTGGTTTTTGGTCTTTGACCGTCGCCATCTTGGTTTTTGGTCTTTGACCTTCGCCATCTTGGTTTTTGGTCTTTGACCATCGCCATCTTGGTTTTTGGTCTTTGACCTTCGCCATCTTGGTTTTTGGTCTTTGACCATCGCCATCTTGGTTTTTGGTCTTTGACCTTCGCCTTTTTGGTTTTTGACCTTCGCCATCTTGGTTTTTGGTCTTTGACCGTCACCATCTTGGTTTTTGACCTTTGCCATCTTGGTTTTTGGTCTTTGACCGTCACCATCTTGGTTTTTGGTCTTTGACCGTCGCCTTTTTGGTTTTTGGCCATCACATATTGGTTTTTAGCCGTTGCCATCTTGTTTTTTGGCTTTTGACTGTCACCATCTTGGTTTTTGGCATTTGACCGTCACCATCTTGGTTTTTGACCTTTGACCATCGCCATCTTGGTTTTTGACCATCGCCATCTTGATTGTTGGCTGTCGCCATCTTGGAATTGGTCGTCGCCATCTTGGTTGTTGGCTGTCGCCATATGGGTGTGCATAGTGTGTAATAAATCAGTTTGGTGTGAATCAGCAGATTTAATACAGCATTAGATTGAAGGCACAAAGTAAATGAAATGCTACTCTACTAGTGAGTTTGAGTATTGAATGTTTTTGAATATCTGATCTCCTGCCGTCACGCTTCATGTCCCAAACACAGAAATATTTCCTCCGCCCCCTCAGCTCTTTAATAAAAACCTCTCCGGAGTCAAAGTGGACTGACCGGATATTGAACTACGAGGTTCCAGCTGGAGGAATGTTCCTCCCCCGTTGATCCTCACCCATTATTTCTCCTGACTGACGTCGGTACTCGCCCAACCAGTCGGGACCTGCTGATTGACGGCTGCAGGTTTCTGGTCGGGCAGGTTTGTTTTTCTTTATAGTGCTGCTGGATCCAGACGATGTTCCAGACAGCAGCACGCTCTGACAAACATCCCGACCCGGTTCACCTCATCAGAGACTCAGACAGTCGACACGCATGGCTGCTTCTTTAATCTGCTGATTTCCTCAACAGATACAGAGAGTCGACTGAGAATGTAGTATTTAGATAGAGTATTTAAAGTATAAAAACCTGTGTTGTTGTTTCACTTCACCTTTTGACCTGCTGCGGTGTCGGTCTAAAATTAGGAAGAATATAAAGCGCCGTGTCTTCCAAGTGTCAAGGCCTATTAAAAACAGACCGACTGTGTCTTTGCGGTGCGTTTGACAGCTTCTTGGCGTCATATTTTGGCTTCTTGTCTCGAGTTTACCCGTGTTGATGTAATGCCAACGCCAGCTGTGAAATGTTTGTTGTGTGTTCGTTCAGTTACTCAGATTAAGCCTGAAGGGAACTACATGTTAATTTTAACAGATAAATGGATGGATGGACTTTATTGATCCCAAATTGGGAAATTCTTGTTACAGCCGCAGGTTATCCAGACAGGAGCAATAAATATACATATCAACACAGATAACAATATAAAGAATATTAGAATACACTATAAATATACCAGACTACTAGTCATTTCATCTCCTTCACGTCAAGCTAGTATAACACGGTTGGTACCAATGGATTCTTTAGGTTTTCTAGTTTCATATGATACCAGTATCTTCACTCAACTGAGCCCGCTACAACCTAAAAATTGCAAGTTTTGTTAAAGAAATTAGTGGCGTTAAAACAAATTTGCGTTAACGAGTTATCGCTTTAACTTTGACAGCCCTAATATATGTATATATAAATATACATATTCATATAAATACACTAAAGGTCTATTTCACAAAAAATGCAGACCATAAATCGTATCAAAAATGGGGTTTGACTCCATGAGAAATAACTTTTTATATTGTGGTGTTGCTACTTTTACTCAACATTTGTTCCTCTCGTCCATCAGTTGATGAAGGTGTACGGCGAGGACAGCCACAGCCGGTCGGTGTGGGTTACTCGTGGAGCGACAGCCAGAGATGTGTGTCACCTGTTGGTCCAGACGACTCACTGCAGCGATGAGGAGAACTGGGCTCTCCTGGAGCTCCATCCCACCCTAGGCCTGGGTACCACTCTGCTTTACAATCAAATCAAATAAAACAGAAACTCTAACTAAAGGGTGTATTATAAAATGTTCTCCTGTCTCCTCAGAGAGATGTCTGGAGGACCACGAGGTCGTGCTGGAGGTTCAGGCGACCTGGTCTCTCAAAGGCGACACGAGGTTCGTTTTCTGCAAGAACTACGCCAAGTACGAGTTCTTCAGGAAACCAGTGGTGAGTTAAAGCTCTTTAACAATTCAAACTCTAGAGAAACAAGAGGCCGATTACATTTCCATCCCTTCCTTTTGACGTAACAGTGAATAAAATGAATGATAGGCAGGTTGCGTGCTGGTGCAGACACGTTGAATTAATGCCTCGGGTATTTCATTACATCAGTTCTGGTCTGTCGCCGGCGCTATTAAACAAAGGTGACACATTGAGAGCTGGTTTTGATGAACCTCCCACTGGTGTGTCTGTACAGTGTGCCCACACCACCTCCAGACGGCACAGCGGTGAATCTGATCACGGATTCACTGCAGTGTTCTTCCACCGTGTGTCATGTGAGCAATGCATTCAACTGCTTCAGGCAAACAGGGTACAAAAAGTCATGCAGGGCTGTCTTCAAAGTTTGTAAAATGTAAAACGATTGATTAATCGACTAATCAATCTGCAGTTCAGCTTTACAGTCATTTGCACGCTCGCACCTATTTTTCATGTGCACATGCAAACAAAAGACACCAGTGTGATCTCTCCTGTTGGTTTTGTGCACACGTGGCTAACTTTGCATGGCTGGTAATTTACTTAAGGCTTTGTCCGGACTATAAGTTATCGTGTCTTGTTGAACAAAGAAGGATGCATCCTTCAAGGTGCGTTTCATCTGCATGTTCACGCACGGTCCAGAGCAGAATCCTGTTGGTGAAGTGACGGCGGTGCAGACTGCAGCAGAAGCAGCAGCAGAAGCAGCAGAAGCAGCAGAAGCAGCAGAAGCGGCTCGTTTGTCTTGTAAATGATGATTTTTAACGACGACCTTCTCCTTCCTTCATTTCTCTCAGCTCTTCTTCCCAGAGTCCATGATCTCCGACAGCGCTGATGACAGCAAGGATATGACATCATCAGAGCTCATCCAGGTAAATCAGCTTCAATCACACCGGTTCATGAACATACGAACCAACGCCGGGAATCATCAGTAGATTCTGTATATTCCCAGTTATATTTTCACATAATTATTCAAGTTTTGATAAACTAAACAGAATACATATTCAGTTTTATCTGATTTCCACTGATCCCTGCCTAGAACATTAGTTTTTTCAGGAATTGTTTTGTCTATGAAATGTAAGAAATTTAGAAAAAATGCTCCCAGAGCCGTCAAAATGACTTCTGTTAAGCTCCTTTACCACTGGACAAAACCCCCACTAACATCTGGTTCCGATCGGCAGTGATGGAAACGTGACACCCGGGTGGATGCGCTAATTTTCACCCCTTTCCCGGTCTTTTATGTGACACATGTTGAAGTGACTATATAATAAATAAAATCAACAGGGATTTGGACAATTATTATAATTTATTAACGTACAAAACATGCAATTAATATGCTCTCCTCAAAGCCACCAGACTCCATTGACAGAAACGGTAATTTTACCTCGCTGATCATTGAAACCCACTTCATTCAAACTCGACACAAACAAAATAAAACTCATCAGAACCTTCTTTGTTAGTCTTTCCACTGTTTCAACAATCACCAACTCTGGTTTGAGAGTTTGAAAGAGACCGAACAAGTAACCGATATCAAAAAAGGAAGTAACCAGCGTAACATTTTCATTGTTTACTAATCCTTTTTTCCAGTGCAATCGTGACATTGAACGCGACACACCAGAAAACAAACAGAAAAGATTAGATTAGATTTCCTTTATTGTCATTGTACAGGTACAATGAAATTGAGTTTGCAACTCGCCAACACATAAAGAGTCTATAAATACAGGGCACTGTATAAAGACAGCTATGAGGTTAGTGACCAGTGTTGTATGTGCAAACTGTCATAAAGGGCAATAAAAGTAAGTAGACAATCTGAAACAATAGAAAAGACAAAGATTATAATAAATAATTAAATACATAATAAATAGTATAATCAGTCGGCATGTCCCCTCTTTAAAGGCTACTCGCCTAGCGAGAAAACCTGCATATACGCACTAACATTTGGTGGAAAAAAGGGTATAAACGTCTGGTTTTGTCCGACCAACGGTCCAAAACCCCAAAACTCCTTTTGCTTTCAGAAACTTTTGACTTACAAGGTGGTGAATACCACAAGAGGGGGTGTACATATGGACTCTTCTGGTGAACACGGTAAACACGACCCCATTTGAAGGCATCAAAAGAATAATGAGCCCTTTGTGTTCTTTAGAACCTGCTGAAGTCCGGGACGTGTCCAGAGATTCAGGGTTCCCTGCAGGTCAAAGAACCCAGTCGTAAAGCCTGGAAGAAGGTCTTCTTTTTCCTCCGCCGCTCCGGACTCTACTGTTCCACTAAAGGCTCCTCCAAGGTCAGCAGCGAATGCAACCAAACCAAAGACCAGCAAGACTTTAGATCTCATTAAATCCAATTAAACATGTATTGTTGTACACGTATGTGTGTGTTTTTGTGGACCAGGAGCCTCGTCACCTGCAGTACGTGGCTGATCTGGATGATCTGAACGTGTACACGGTGGTGAACAGTCGTAAACTGTACGGAGCGCCTGCAGACTTCACCTTCTGCATCAAGGTAACTCTCTTCCTCCTCCGGGCTCCAGCGAGACGGGATCAGGCAGAAAATATGTCCTCAAACCAGACAGAACATTGTGTCGGGAACAATCAGAGAACTGATCCACCTAAGGGGGGGTTGATTATAACTCGGGGGAACGTACAGTAAAATCATACACAACAGTAATGTCGTAAAACAATGTCGTATTAGACTTAGACAATAGAAACATCGGATATCGTTGTCACGCCGACTGGAACACATCCAGTTCTGGTAGATGATAAACTCTGCAGCACCGTTTCCTCCTGTAAAGTTTGCTATAAACTAAAGTGGCCAGCTGTTTTAACAAATGACTGAGCCGATCTAACGCCACTAATTTCTTTGAAATGATTTGACCGGGTCTGTCCCCCGATGTTAAAAATGAACTTTGTGTTGTGTTTTTTTTGTTTGTTCAGCCGTGCAGAAACCCGGTCCGAGTTCAGGACCTAAAGATTTTGTGTGCTGAGAACGAACAGACACGAACGTGTTGGACGTCGTCTTTCAGACTGTTCAAGGTTCTGTTCTTTCTTTCTAATGCACTTTATTTACTAACCAGTATTTAGCAAATACAATACTGAAATGTAGAGATTATCATCTTTACCGTCTGGTGATGGTGCAGCCAGTAGAATCGGTGACTCATTTATTGTGTGTTTGTGTGTCGTCAGTATGGGAAGCAGCTTCAGTGCAACTACCAGCTCTCGAAGTCGGCCCCGCGAAGCCTGGAAGGAGCCAAACTCCCAGACGGCAAAGTGAGCTCATCATCAGACATCAGTGACACACGATGATGTGATGATGTGATGTAGCGGCGTCTCAACGTTTCTGTTTGTTTCACTGTGTGAGCAGTCAAAGTCGGAGGCGAGCCTGGTGGCCATGGACTTCTCGGGGAAGGCCGGAGGACGGGTCATCGATGACGCGACGGAGGCCGAGTGCGCAGAGAGGGAGGAGGGACAGGCCTGGAGGGTGAGGACGGGGGACGGATGGGAGGGGGTTCACTTCACACGGTCATGACGGACGACTTTAACCCAGATGTCTGATATTTTGACCCTTTTCTGTTGTTAATGTTTTTTTGCTTCTCTTCACTGATGCAGAAGAGAGAGGCTATGAGGTGGAGTCTGCCAAACTTGAACTCTAACGCCAGACCGTCCTGTAAGTCCACATGAGAGGAGACCGGGTCCTGGTCCAGGGCTTCTGTAGTTCTGAAGTAAATCACACCGTGTGTTTGCCCACTTCCTCAAGCTCACTGTCTTCATGTGTTTGTTTGTTTGTAGCCGTCCACAAGTCCCAGCAGTGGTTTCATGGTGGCGTGTCCAGAAAGGACGCTCAGAGACTGATAGAGAAGCAGGGCCTGGTAGACGGGTGAGTGGAGACCCTTTTCCACCGTGTGGTGGGTCCACAAACCCAAACTGAGTTCATTTAACAACATAAATGCTGACCGGTGCGTTACAGTATGTGTTGATGATTTCACTTTAAGAATAACTATATAGAAATAGCTAATCTTCTCTCTGATGGTCTCGTTTCCTCATGTAGGTCGTATAGAGGCATCAGTATTAAACTGAGTGTTTCATAACCAGTTAAAAGTTCCTCACAGTAACTTAAAGTAAACGATATCTGAACTGTTTCTCTGCCTTTGTGTTTTTATGTGCAGGATGTTCCTGATCCGTGACAGCCAGCAGCACGCCCAGTGCTTCGTCCTCTCGCTGTGTTACAAGCTGAAGACCAAACATTACCTGGTGATCCCCGTGAGTTCCCTTCGTCCTCCCAAAGAACCTCCAATCTCTCAGGAAAAAACCATTGGGGCTGTCAAATTCGTTTTTACGCCACTAATTTCTTTAACGCAATTTGGGATTTTTCAGTTTTAAAGCTAGAGTGAAGATACTGGTATCATAGTAAACTATAAAACCTGATGAATCCATCGGTACCAACCATGTCAAACTAGCTTGTTGAGAAGGAGGTTAAATAACGCTCCAAACTTAAAATGGAAATGGTAAATGGACTTGGACTTATATAGCGCTTTTCTAGTCTTCCGACCACTCAAAGCGCTTTACACTACATGTCAGTATTCACCCATTCACACACACATTCATACACTGATGGCAGAGGCTACTAAGGTGCCAACTTTGCCCATCAGGATTTAATCTAAATACTCATTCACACACCGATGGCTATGCCTCCGGGAGCAATTTTGGGGTTAAGTGTCTTGCTCAAGGACACATCGACATGTGACCCGGAGCAGCCGGGGATCGAACCACCGACCTTCCGATTGGTGGACAACCTGCTCTACCCTCTGAGCCACAGCCACTTACGCTAAGTTTTGGCGAGGAAAAACTATCATGGCCATTTTCAAAGGGATCCCTTGACCTCTGACCTCCAGATATGTGAATGCGTGAGGATTATTGTCCAAAAAAATTTAAAAAAAAAAAAAAAAAAGAAAATTGTCTGAAAATGTCAAAAAAAACAAAAAAAAAACGTCAAAAGAAATGTTTGAAAATGTCCAAAAGATATCAAAATAAAAAGTCTGAAAAATGTTTAAAAAAAAAAAAAAAAAAAGTCTGAAAATTGTCTCAATGTCAAACAAATATCCAAAAAATATCCGTAAAAAATAAAAATGTAAAAAATAATTTTAAAAAAGTCCACAAAATGTCCGAAAAAATGTCCGAAAAATTAAAAAAAATAAATAAATAAAAGTCTGAAAATGTCAAACAAATATCTAGAAAAAAGTCAAAAAATATCCAGAGAAAAAAATAAATAATAATAATTCCACAAAATGTTTAAAAATGTAAAAAAACAAAACAAAACAAAAAAAGTCAAAAAAAATGTTTGAAAATGTCCAAAAGATATCTGGAAAAAAGTAAAAAAAAAGTAAAAAAAAAAGTCCGAAAAATATTTTAAAAAAAAGTCTGAAAAAAGTTAAAAAAAAAAAAGTCTGAAAATTGTCTGAAAATGTCAAACAAATATCCGAAAAAAATTTAAAAAATATCCGGAAAAAATGTAAAAAAATAAATAATAAAAAAGTCAACAAAAATGTGTACAAAGTCTAAAAAAAAATATTAATAATTCCACAAAATGTTTAAAAATGTCCGAAAAAAGTCTGAAAAATGTCACAAAAACTTTCTTGTGAGATCAAGGGGTCCCTTGACCTCTGACCTTCAGATCAGTGAATGTAAATGGGTTCTATGGGTACCCACGAGTCTCCCCTTTACAGACATGCCCACTTTATGATAATCACATGCAGTTTGGGGTCAAGTCATAGTCAAGTCAGCACACTGACAGCTGTTGTTGCCTGTTGGGCTGCAGTTTGCCATGTTATGATTGGAGCATATTGTTTTATGCTAAATGCAGTACCTGTGAGGGTTTCTGGATCAATATCTGTCATTGTTTTGTGTTTTTAATTGATTTCCAATAATAAATATAAACATACATTTGCATAAAGCAGCATATTTGTCCACGCCCATGTTGATAAATCTCCCTTTAAGGTTCATTTTGAACAGATAAAAAATTTACGATTAATCAAGATTAAATATTTTAATCCGACAGCCCTAATAAAACACATTACTTTGCATCCTAACTGTGATTATCTTTGTAATATGTGCAGTGTGAGGACGATGGCAGGAAGTACTTCACCATGGACGACGGCGTGACTCTCTTCATCGACCTCCTGCAGCTGGTGGAGTTCCACCAAATCAACAAGGGCATCCTCCCCGTCTGCCTCAAACACCCCTGTGTCTGTATAGCAATATGAAGCCTTTTACAGCTCGTGACCTCTGACCCCTGTTGCTCCACGCTCCTCCTTCTCAGACGCCTTCACTTCAAGTCTAAAGTGTGAGCATCAGATTTTATTGATATCTATTAACCACCAATTGATAAAGGGCAATTAGACGACGGGGGTTCTGTGGCAGAGCGGAGCAACGTGTGATAATGTTATCAGGGTTGTAAGACGTGGACTCCCGGGAAGTGTTGAAGCATATTGTCCTCCTCCTCTCTTCAGTATTTTTAATTGTTCCGACTACACGAGCAGCTCCAGACTGTGGTTGGTTTTTTATTTTTAATTAATGAGCTGCCGTCCCCCGCGGCGATGGCTCAATTAGCCGTGTCGGACAGACTTTTAGTGCCCTTTGATCCGGAGCCATGCAGCCATGATTGGAGGTGCAGTGTGCAGACGACGGGCTGCGGCAGGAAGTGTCTGATTGTGGCTTCACCAGATTTCATTGAGAGCGACCACTGGAGGGCGCTCTGAGTCAAAGCTCAAAAGGTTTTTTTGTTTTTTTAGCTGTGTAATATAAGAAATGATGTATTTTAATATTAACATTGTTGTATAATAATCATGAAAATGCCCCAGGTTGCAATCATGTAGCATGTAAATCCTCACTCCTCTGACTGTGATGTTTTTACATTAACTTTCTTATTTGTGCCTTAAAAGCATCTCATTTGTTAATAGAACCAACTTTTCATTGCTATGTTTGCACACTGACGGTGAAGGGAAGCTGCATTTTCTTGTGATGTTTAAAACAACCAAATATATTAACAGATTAACAGGTTTTTATGAGGGTGCATGAAGAGTTTTTAATCTTGTCAAACTGCTGAGGAAGACCATGAGATGTGGTTAAAGCTCTGAAAAAAGCTAGTAAGCAAGTTAAGACTTTATTTTACAGGCCTGGAATTTCCCAACAAAAATCCCTAATGTTTTAGGAAGTTTCCTGATTTCAAAGTAATAAAAAGCAAAAAATAGATGATGCATTTCATGTGTTAACTTTAAAGTTTTATAGTCTATAGACAAACCAATTATAAATTAATACATATTTAATTGCAGGTAGCTTCTTGGGAAATAACTCACCTGTAAAATCAAAGCGTTTCTGACCTTTTTGTTATTGATGATTGTGTAAACATGTTTTAACTTAGAATATTTGCACTTTCTGGTTGCTTTTTACCATGAAGATCCATTTCTACGAATGTCTGCATATCTATAAAATATTGTCATTATTCATTCAGTCCAAAGTTTACTTTTACTTTTCACACTTTTTTAAAGAATCAAAGGATTTTGTTAGTTTTATATACTTTTTGTGCCCTTTTCAGAACTGTTTTTTTATGCTGAATAAATACTTTCTTACTTATTTTTACTGATGGAGTATTATTCTACACTATGGTACTGCTACTTTTACTTGTGACGGAGTATTTCTACACTATGGTACTGCTACTTTTACTTGTTACGGAGTATTACTACACTATGGTATTGCTACTTTTACTTGTTACGGAGTATTACTACACTATGGTATTGTTACTTTTACTTGTGACGGAGTATTTCTACACCGTAGTACTGCTACTTTTACTTAAGTAAAGGATCTGAGTACTCCTTCCACTACTGCTGTCAGAATGTGGAGCAAAAAGTATAAACTATTTGCCTCTGAAATGGAGTAAAATAGAAGTATAAATTAGCATAAAATGGAAATACTCAAGTATAGTACATGTACCCTAAAAGTGTACTTAGATACATTATTTGAGTTACATTTCACCTCTAGAAAACCTATACAGTATCTGTGCACTAGGAAAGGGAAGTGGTGCTCTGCCTGATTTAAAGGAGATGATTATAAAACCTTTATCAGCCTCAAAACTAGACTAACTAAAAAAAAACCTGGACTGAGTCCTGCCAGTCTGATTGGTGGAGCGACATGAAAGGCAGCCTGGAGGTTATTGTGGCGTCCTGGCAGCGTGCACAGATCACAGCTCCTCTGCTGGAGGTTACTGTGGCGTCCTGGCAGCGTGCACAGATCACAGATCCTCTGCTGGATGGCTGCGAGCTCTCGGCTCTCTCAGCTCTGCTCTCTGTGGCTGCACAAGCTAAAGAGCTGATGTCGCCGCTGACCTACTCTCTCTGTTACTGTGTGTGTGGCGTTAAATACCAGTGTGCTCGGGTAACCCTTCCTCTCCGCCGCAGCCCTTCTCTGGAGGGGTTGCTATGGCAACACATTTTTTTGGGGGGTCTGGATGGCCAGGTAAATTAAGAGGATGAAAAGAAGACAGACAGAAGAGATGTGGGTCAGGAAGGCGTCAAAGAGAGCTCGGAAATATGCAATTAGAGATGTATGATCAGAGAGAGATGAGCTGTCCACATATGACCATCCTCCTCCTCCTCCTCCTGGGGAAGACATTCAACATCTCTTTAAAATTAAATATATTTTCAGGAGAAGAGCTCCGGTGTTTAACTGGAAGAGTCAAATATTTAGAATTTAAAGTAGTATTGGGTTTGTCATTTTGTAGAATACTTAATTCTCTGATTATATTCAAGTCATCATACATCTTTTCAATGGTGGATCTCAGCTACTAGTACTTTATTTGAGTATTTTCATTTATGCCACTTTATATTTCTACTCCACTACATCTCAGAGGCAAATATTCTTTTTAATCCACTACAATTAGTTTGACATCTTTATTTATTTAATACAAAATATAAATCAACTAATAAATATATGATTATAACAGGTTAAACTACCCAGCAGTATATATGTCTGCGAATTTGAAGGGGTTTTATAATAACAATAAAATAATAATAATAATAATAATAATAAATAGATAAAATAAAAGGGAATATAAAAATCTTTGAAATAAAATTTAAATCATAATTTTGGGAGAGAAAATTTCAGAAAATACAAGTAAATGCCAATATTTTACTCTTCTGCTCCCTGAATTTCATATTATTGTACAATTAAATTTTTTTTTTGACCATTATAAGATGAGAAGTCAGAAAAAATATATTTTTGTATTTATATTTGTAAAAAAATAAAAGAATTCAATTTCAATTTATTTTTATATAGCTTCAAATCATAATGGGAGTTATCTCAAGACGCTTTTCCTACAGAGCAGATCTAGACCGTACTCTTTAATTTAGAGACCCAACAAGAGATCCCCTATTAACATGCATTCTTTGTAGAAATAAAAAATAAAAGGTAAAAAATAAAAAATAAAATAAAAAATAAATAAAGTGAAAAGTCTGTAAAAATAATATATTTAAAAATAAAATAAATAAACACAAAGTTAGTAAAAAATAAAAAATAAAAATAAAATAAACACAAAAGATTTGTAAAAATAAATTTAAAAAAAGGTTATTAAAAATAAAAAATAAAAATAAAATAAACACAAAAAGTTAGTAAAAATAAAAATAAATTTAAAAAAATTAAATAAATAAACACAAAAAGTTAGTTAAAATAAAATAAATAAAACAGAAAGAGGACATTACATGCATGAGAATAAATCTGATGCTTTATTTTAAAAACATACATCTGCTTTAAAAAATCTTCCCAAAACAAGATAAACTATTATTTTCTAAACTATTTCCTATTTTTCCTTTACTTATATTTATACATAATTCAAAAATACATTACAAAGTAAAAATTCATTAAGCAAGTAGGTTAATATTATCTACAACCTGAAGGAGGAAAGAAAAACAAGTGATAAAGTGTTTTTGTTTTGAATCCGTTGGGAGGCCTTGAAGTGACACAAATCAAACACTCCCTCAGTATCAGAACTACCTGACAGGTAACACAGGTACAGGTGTTTGGGACGGGTTTTAACGGTAAATAATCGCCTAAAATGTCTCAGTTTTTAACATTAAAGTGTCGGCTGAAAGAGGACTTAAAGAAGAAAAGTGGAGCGACATGTTTTCAACTCAAGAAAAGTGTTTTCTTTCTGGTTTCTGCGTCTTCATCAGGATGAGAGAGCTAACGAGCGAACTAACTAACGGTCAGTGTGTGTTTGTTTCTAACGGTTCTGTGTTTTTACCGTTAATTACTCTTTAACTTGGAGACCCAACAAGAGATCCCCTATGAACATGCATTCTTTGTAAAAATAAAAAATAAAAGCTTAAAAATAACAAACAAAATAAATAAAATAAAAAATGAATAAAGTGAGAAAGTTTGTAAAAATAATATAAAATAAAAAAATAAAATAAACACAAAAAGTTAGTAAAAATAAAAATAAAATAAACAAATACAAAAAGTTAGTAAAAATAAAAAATTAAATAAACAAATACAAAAAGTTAGTAAAAATAAAAGAATAAATAAAGAAATTAAATATAAAATAAATAAACACAAAAGTTAGTAAAAATAAAATAAAAATAAAACAAAATATAAAATAAATAAACACATAAAGTTAGTAAAAATAGGATGTGAGAGCTAACTAACCCCTAACGGTCAGTGTGTGTTTGTTTCTAACGGTTCTGTGTATTTACCGATAATTAACTAAACTAATGTAACGTTACTGGTGCAGGTGGCACCAGCTGTGTGTCTGTGAGGGATTGTTGTTGCTCAGAGATTAATTTATTGGTCAGTTAATTGTAGTTTTTTCATTAAATGTTTTAAAGGTCCCATATTGTAAAAAGTGAGATTTTCATGTATTTTATATTATAAAGCAGGTTTAAGTGCTTTATAAATACTGTTAAACTATCAAAACGCTCAATATACGGAGAAATACATACACAGTCCGTATTAAGAAATTGTGCGTTTGAAACAAGCCGTCAGGATTTCTGTCCATTTGTGATGTCACAAATATACAATATTTAGACCATAACTAGGTTTTAAACATAAACATTCTAAATGTGTCCCAGTCTATTTCCTGTTGTGGTGTATGTAAATAACATCAGCTGACAGGAAGTAAACATGGACCCAAACTGTTGCCTAGCAACGCAATTCCGATGAAATGCACTAAAACGGAGCGTTTCAGACAGAGGGTGAATACAGGTGTATTCAGACAGACAGTATGAGGAAAATATATATATATATACTTGAACTCTCTTAAAGTGGCTTCGATGAATAGACTTCTTGTACAGGTGTGTGAATCGTGACCTCGGTCCTTTTCTGTTAGCAGCTGCTGTATTCTCACCTTGTTGCTGTGGTTTCATTCAGTTTCATTTCACAGTGAAAAGACATGCGGCCCTCAGGGGAAGTGGAGACACTTGATAGAGAATTATGTTCATGTTAGTCCTGAATCAGCCCGGTGAAGTGTGGAGAGTTTCTTTAGCTTTGGCACAATGCATGCTGGGATAGGTTTGGGTGCCCCCGGGACCTTGAATAAGCAGGTATAGAATGGAGTTCACCCACCTTCATGACCCGTGTGACATTGGGCTGTAGTAAAAGTTAAAAGTATACTACAAAATGTACTAAAAGTAATAATAATAAACTGAATAGAACAGCTAAGCATCACATCAGAAAGGGTCAAAAGTACAGAAGTATTGGTATCAAAGTACCCGAAGTAAAGGTAGTCTTTATGCAGAATGGGCTATTTCAGAATAATATACACTCACCGGCCACTTTATTAGGTTCACCTGTTCAATTGCTTGTTAACACAAATAGCTAATCAGCCAATCAAATGGCAGCAACTCAATGCATTACGTCATCTATACGTGGTGCAGACGACTTGCTGAAGTTCAAACCGAGCATCAGAATGGGGAAGAAAGGGGATTTAAGTGACTTTGAACGTGGCATGGTTGTTGGTGCCAGACGGGCTGGTCTGAGTATTAAACTGCTGATCTACTGGGATTTTCATGCACAACCATCTCTAGGGTTTACAGAGAATGGTCCCAACAAGAGAACAGATCCAGTTGTGTGGACGGAAATGCCTTGTTGATGTCAGAGGTCAGAGGAGAATGGGCAGAGTGGTTGGAGATGATAGAAAGGCAACAGTAACTCAAATAACCACTCGTTACAACCAAGGTATGCAGAATAGCATCTCTGAACGCACAACACGTCCAACCTTGAAGCAGATGGGCTACAGCAGCAGAAGACCACCCGGTACTAGCAAGGTGTACCTAATAAAGTGGCCGGTGAGTGTATATGATTCATGGTGCACTTCAAACTGGATAAAAAAAATATTTGTGTCTCGCTGTTGACTACCGTTCATATTTTTTCTTCCACTGCAAGGAGCGGGACTTCACCTCTCTATTTAAATGATGGTTAATATTTCAGCAATCTCCAAAACTGTTTCTCCAATGAGTCACAGGATTATAAAGATGTCAAGAAAGAATAACTAATGTCAGCGGCACAAAACCGTGTCATCAAACATTAACAGACAATAACCTGTTCTTTAATTCTGTATATAAACTACTATTACTATGTAATCTTGGATGCAGCTTGTATAGTCACTTTGTGTACTTGGACACAGTTGTTGTCAGTTCTTGGAATCTGAAACTCTGTGTTTGCTTCCCGTATGTTTACCAGTGACTGCAGGTCATAGTTTACTCGTGGCGTTACTGGACTCACTGGAATGCAAAGTGCAGCTTTTGCCATTTTGTTGTTTCTGGTTTGTGGCCACTTTTTATCCAACCAAACTGGAATGAAATGTTGATATCATGCCTTTGACAAATGAATTAGGCCGCTTATGAAGTTTTCTTTGGACCAGAAATGTCTTTTGCCGCCAAACTCTAATGGGAGTTGTGCCATTATGAGGAGGAAAGCAGGGCAGACGGAACACAGAGCAATCAGTTAACAGCAAATTACTTCTGTAAATCACGAGTACGGTCCTTTTTATTGGGAGCATTTCAACAACCCGTCATAAACCTGAAGAGAAAACCTCAACAGTACTATCAAACATTTGCCATAAAAATTTCAAAGCAAAAATAAAACTGTATCCAGGGATATTATTCCAGGTGAATTATAGTGAATGCAGATGATAAAAAATACCTGTAAGACATGTTTGTATATCTACATAAAAATATCGAAGACATGAAGATGCTGGATTTGAGTAGAGAAGCAGTTAAAGGACAATATTGATTCTGTAAGAAATTTACAGGAATAAGCATAGTTTGCAGTAGGGATACACCGATACCACTTTTTTTCAGACCGAGTACAAGTACTTACATTTGTGTACTCGCCGATACCGAGTACCGATACGAGTACTTCTCTGTGCCAAAAGGCCCTCGTTAACAGCCAGCTGGAGGATGTGAGCGAGACACGGCAGGCTGGGGAGTCCCGCATACGAGACGGTGCGCCTCGACCGGCTCTAGTTCGGCTTGGAAAGGCTCGGGGCGAAGGTGGCTCGAGGCCGCAGCTTTACAGAGGGCTCTCTGCACCCTCTCTCCCCGCCGGTGACGGCCCCTTGCTCCCGGTGCGACTGTTGACCGGGGTGGACTGTCCTCAGTGCGCCCAAAGCGCGTCGTGCGGCCACATTGGGGCTCGGCCCACGTAAAAGATGCCAGGGGTCTGCGGCGATGTCGGCAACCCACCCGACCCGTCTTGAAACACGGAGCAAGGGCGCGAGTCAGAGGAAGCAAGCAAAACCCTGTGGCACAATGAAAGTGAGGGCCGGTGCGCGCCGGCTGAGACGGGATCCTAGCCAGCGGGGTCGGGAACACCACCGTAAAGTGGTATCGGTGCCGTTGTATCGGAGCCGTTTTGCGTACATGAGCACAGTAATCTGGATGACATGCAAAATAGATTATTTCTAATAATTAATACAATAGACAAATGAAAACATATTAATAATCATCTTGAATTTTTAACACAAATGAAAAGGAGCTCCTTTTTAGAATAAAGTAGCTCATAAATAAGTGATTTGTTCGTTTTCATGGCTGCAGGGAGGAAAACAGGCGATATGCTGCAGAGGAGGGGAACTATTGAGCTACTGAGTATACACTCATTAATTCTATAATGAAAGAATCATTTCTCTGAATTCAGAGTTTCTTTCCATTTTATTCGGGTGCCAGCAGCTAAAAGTGTACTTTAGGTTACGGAGACGTTACATCCTGGGTATGTTATTGATTATGTGTGACAGTTCGGCGGAGCTCCAAAACGCAAAACTACATTCAGAAGAACATTTTTCAGTATTTATGGGTCACCGAGTCTCCAGCTTTTTGGTCTCAAGAGAGAAGTCTCAGTCTGTGGTGGATGCAAAGCGCTCCGTTGTCTCAGATTTGTTTTTCTCAGTCATTTTTTAAAAATAATGTCCAGCGGAGTCATTAAAAAGTCTGTCTGGAACTTCATTAAAACAACAACTTGGTGCTAAGCTGACCTACTTTCTGCACCATAATAACTCACATTCATGCAAACATCTGCCTGATTGTTGTGAAAGATAAAAATAGAACGACTCAATTAAAACCAAACCAAATGACAAACAAAAAGTGTTTTGAGCCACTTAACAGACGAACACCAGCTCGTTTAAAGACGCCCCGGTCGACTCTCTCATCCTGTATAAAAATAAAAAGTAATTAATGACAGACTTGCCCAATACAATATGTTAACAGATTGACATGATGATATGAGATTTAATGCTTTAATGACAAGGTGTGTGTAATCCAGTCTTCCAGCAGGAGATCGAGGCTTTTGATGCTGTTGTTCAAGTAATTAAATATATCAAGGTGTGAATGCAATTACAATGAAGCGTACTTTAATTTGATTTTCTTTTGAAGTGCTCTCCCCCTCTGTGACGCTCTATCTACAGTACCCACCTGTCTATGTAGAAACCTATTCTGGTACGGGTTCCCTCCAAATGTCTGCGTCTCCTTCTATTAAAAGACCAGCTGTGAGATGTGAACCCTCCGGTGTATCCAGGCTCTGCTCTGTGGTCCTCTTCTAGTTCATGGGTTCAGTCTAGGAAAGCTCAGCTCTGTAACCAGCTTGTCACCCACAATTACGTCTGAATCAACTCACACGACCTGACCCGACCCAATTAATGTAAGACCAACGACCCGACTCGTTCCCATTATCAACCAGACTCTGGTGGAGGCAGAACTGTAGAGGCACAGGTTAGCGCTGAACAATGATATACATTACATGATATATGAGAACATTTAAAACAACGTCGTGATGAAGAGCCTCCATGTTATCAGTGGAACATATTGCTTTGTTTTTCTGTCCACTTGTTGCAGAGGAACACATTCAGACTCTTCCTGAAAGCATATTTATAAAATAATTAGGGCGGTCAATCGATTAAAATATTTAATCGCGGTTAATCGCACATTTTTTATCTGTTCAAAATGAACCTTAAAGGGAGATTTGTCAAGTATTTAATACTCTTAAGTGGTGGACACACTGCCCGCATGAGACGCGCGTCTATTTTATAGAATAGAAGGCTCGCCTGTTTTTCAGGCGAGCCGCTCGCGTCTCAGCTGCATGTCCCAGCAGCAACAGACAGTGAAGGTGATCTATTGACAGTAAATTAACATCATACCAGCAAGACTTTACTACAGTTTCGAGGTCTATCTGTAGAATATGTTACGGAGATGAAAAAAAGTAAAGACTTATTTTTAAATCAACACTTCCTGCTTTCATTTAAAAATAAAAGCCCTCAGGCGTTTTTTCTATAGACAGAATCCCTTCATTTGTTAACACAAGGCTTTTATTCTGAAATATGAGCAGTCAGTGCTGTGGAACACGCAGTCACTTTGGGAGCTCCAAGAATTGATAAAGTTGGGGGTTTAAATCAACACTTCCTGCTTTCATTTAGAAATAAAAGCCCTAAAGCGGGTTTTCTCTGCACAGAATTCCTTCATTTGTTAACACGAGGCTTTTATTCTGAAATATGTGCCGGACAGTGATGTGGAACAAGCAGTGACTTGGAGAGTTCCATGAATGAATATAGTACGGAGTTTTAATTGTGGATTATTACTATTATTTACAAATTACCACACGTTTCTGAACCTTTCTCTGTCTAAAATAAATATTAATTATATTTGTCATGAAGTTAAATGGCCATTAAAAGGCAAACTCTTTGCAGAAAGAAAGGGCTGACAGCAGCAGCAGAAACACAGCTGACAGGCAGCCGACTTTTCTCATTTTATCAGAGTTTAAGAAGAATGGACTGACGTGGCAACGGCTGGAGAAAATGGCCCGAGAATATAATATATATATATATATATACATACAGTATATATATATATATATATATTATTGTTTTGTTTTGTTATTACTGACGTCATTTCGTCCATACACTTTACCTATGATTATGAGAAAGATATTATTCATACCCATACACATATCAACTCTCAGGTTTTACCATAAAACACATATTTTGGTGTTTTTAATCCTCATCAAAAGTCTAAAATCCTACCAAACCACAGAAAGTTTCTCACTGCGAGGCCTGAATTGTAGATCACACTGGACGTTTGTAGCTGGAAGTTTAACCGTCTTTGCTGCATCCAGCAGAGCCGCTCTGTCTCCTCTATTTCCATCACCCTTCTCTGTCTGCAGTACAACTAGTCTCGCCTCAAAATCACTACAAAACTAAGTTTGTAAAAGTTTAACGGCTGCCGTGCTGTTATCCTGCATGCTGTGTGCATAAAAAAAGTGCATCGATTTAGCTGACAAAATGAGGTTGGACTGGAGGGGGCGTCTTGACTGATGATTCAGTTTAGGGGTGTATTTTATTGATACCCAGAGGGGTGCATATTACAGCAGCACAAGAGTACTAGGGCTGTATGATTATAGCCAAAATGATAATCAAGATTATTTTAATCAATATTGAGATCCCCATTACTCATTGATTTTAGTCCCCACCATTTCTGAGCTATACCACATCTGCATCCAGCTGAAAGGTTTGAACATTTTCCGGGAGATCGATTGCGTTAATGTGTTAAAGAAATTAGTGGCGTTAAAACGAATTTGCGTTAACGCGTTATTATGGAGTTAACTTTGACAGCCCTAATCACAATATATCGCAATATATCGCAATAATCTGCATATTGCAAAATGTCAATAAGATCATATCGTTACTTAAGTATTGTGATAATATCGTATCATGGGTAGGGATGCACCGATACCACTTTTTTCAGACCGAGTACAAGTACAAGTACTTACATTTGGGTACTCTCCGATACCGAGTACCGATACGAGCACTTCTCTGTGCCAAAAGACCCTCGTTAACAGCCAGCTGGAGGGTGTGAGCGACACACGGCAGGCTAGGAAGTCACGCATACGAGGCGGTGCGCTGCGACCGGCTCCAGTTCGGCTTGGAAAGGCTCGGGGCGAATGTGCTTCCCGGGGCCGTGGACAAAGTGTCACCGGGGCGAACTGTCCCCAGCCGTGTTGTGCCCCAGGTCGTGGCTCAGCCCACGTAGAAGGCGCCAGGGGTCTGCGGCGATGTCTGCAACCCACCCGACCCATCTTGAAAAACGGACCAAGGAGTCTAACGCGAGTCAGAGGGTGCAAGCAAAACCCCGTGGCGCAATGAAAGTGAGGGCCGTCGGCCGAGGTGGGATCCCGCCCGCACCGTCGGGGAGGTGGAGCGTGAGCGCGTGTGATAGGACCTGAAAGATGGTGACGAGAGGTTAACGCCACGCTGCCGTAAAGTGGTATCCGTGCCGTTGTATCGGAGCCGTTTTGCGAGTACGAGTACATGAGCACATTATCGGACCCGATACTGGTATCGGTATCGGTGCATCCCTAATCGTGGGGCCTCTGGTGATTCCCACCCCGATGTAATGGGACACCACCATGATTATATTTGCCCTAATGTGACACCGAGGTGTAACCTGAGCGTTGCTGTCCTGGTGTGACTTTATGTGGGAGAAGTTAACCGGTGCCCCCGGATTGTATTCACCCTCAGAGAGTCTGTGCACGTCTCTGCTGTCACCCAACTTGAACTGGTGTCCCTCTTCTTGACATCTGGCAATTTACAGGCATACCGCATCAGTCTTTTTGAAGTCCTCTACACCTGTCCTTCCCTCTCTGTCTGTGGGTAATTGCTGCCGCTCTGTGTGATGTATGTGGCGTTCCTGTACGCGTCTGCAACGTCGGCCGCATCCCCCGATTCATTATTCAGCTCCCCTGGCCAGACGCAGCAAGAGAGCAGCTGCTCTCGCTGTCACCGGTCAACCAGGAATCTGTAATTATCCTGTCATCTCTGTCTGTCTCGCTGCCTTCTCTGTCTCTGCTCTGTGTTTATTCCTCCTGTCTTCATCTGTCTGTTTCTTTGCTTAGTCTGTCAGTCAGCCCGTCCACCTGTCACCTCTCAGTCCTCCTACTCTAACTTTTCTCAACAGCCTTCCTCTTCCTCCCTTCACTGCTGTTCCTGTTTCCCACATCTCAAAGGAATATGCAGGTTTCAATTAGTGGTGGGAATCACCAGAGGCCCTACGATACGATATCATCACCATACTGAAGTCACAATACGGTCTTATTGGGATTTTAAACATTTTCAATATGCTGAGTATTGCGATAAGATACAGTATATTGTGATTTGGCTGTCAAAGTTAACGCGACAATGCGTTAACGTAAATTCGTTTTAACCCTCTGAGACCCACAATAGACCCGTTTTAGTCTTTTTTAGAGGGGTACAGGGGGTCTTTAGGGGGAGATAGCAGGTCAACAGTAGATGTCACATAGAAGTGGTGTACATCATCTGAAAGCTGAGAACCTGCAGATTAATTTGAGATACACTGATTTGGTGCTAATTTTAACCATTTTTTACCACTTGAGAATTGATAAAAATTATCAATAATCCCTCCAAAATACCTCATTAAGACACCAAGACCTTGACTGTCATCTCCAACTAAATCTCAGCCTATAGATCAAACAGTTGGCTATTAACACGTTGGTTATTTACAGACAACATTTAGCCTAACGGGATTCAATCAGATATGTAGAGATGTCTGGATAAGCAATATCCGACCACTGTGTTGGACGGGGGAAGACTGAAGAGACATCGATCAACCTTCATTTATTAAGACATCACGGACGCTCAGGTTCAGGCAAGATCGCAATAATTATTAGACGTGTGTAAAACAAACGTCTAATAACAAGAGATGAATGCACACGAATTCGTCAAAATTACAATCCAAACATACGTCAGATTGAATTGAAGTCTACGAGATCTTCGGTTTTCTATACTCCAAAAGGGGGCGCGGCCTTGACTTTTTACAAAGTAGCCGTATGTGCAGATCATATGTGCAAAATCCATCCATCCATCCATCTTCAACCGCTTATCCGGGATCGGGTCGCGGGGGCAACAGCTCCAGCAGGGGACCCCAAACTTCCCTTTCCCGGGCCACATTAAGCAGCTCTGACTGGGGGATCCCGAGGCGTTCCCAGGCCAGAGTAGAGATATAATCTCTCCACCTAGTCCTGGGTCTTCCCCGTGGTCTCCTCCCAGCTGGTCGTGCCTGGAACACCTCCCAAGGGAGGCGCCCAGGGGGCATCCTTACTAGATGCCCGAACCACCTCAACTGGCTCCTTTCGACGCAAAAGAGTAGCGGCTCTACTCCGAGTCCCTCACGGATGACTGAGCTTCTCACCCTATCTCTAAGGGAGACGCCAGCCACCCTCCTGAGGAAACCCATTTCAGCCGCTTGTACCCGCGATCTGGTTCTTTCGGTCATGACCCAACCCTCATGACCATAGGTGAGAGTAGGAACGAAGATTGACCGGTAGATCGAGAGCTTTGCCTTCCGGCTCAGCTCTCTTTTCGTCACAACGGTGCGGTAAAGCGAATGCAATACCACCCCCGCAAAATGTGCAAAAAACAAATGTTAATTCAGGTAAATATGGAATAAACTTCCCACCCATACATTCATCTTTTCCCTACTACCTATCCCACTTCTCTCCCTAATTACATGCCATCTCTTCTGGGTGTTATTTGTCTCGCTGAGCCGTGACTTCGTGTGTTAATTACCTCACCACCTATATGGAAAGGTGCCGAGGATGTCGCCGCGCAAAACGATTCTTCTCAATGAGAGAAACCCAAGGCTGAGCATTCATCATACTGATATATATTTTTCTATTACCCACCTGTAGCGTCGTATATTTGTGCGCTGCAAAGTGAGGGTGGGTCCCTCAAGGGCAAACAGAAGACACTCTGGAGCGTTATGAGCAACGGGGAGCGTCCACGCTCTCAAGGCCCAGCGAACGCCATCTTTAATTTATCGCTATGTTTTATTTACCAGCAAGTCAATTCAGGCCACCGAGCAACAAACAAGGCTCCGTATTGACCCGTGTGCAGCGTCCTGTCCACTTCTGTTTGTCAGGATGCAGAGATGAACTCTTTTCATATTATTTCACCAGGATGGATCTCTTTTTTTGAGAAACTTCGTGATGCTGTTTTGTGGTTAAACATTTCCTTACTCCCCTTTTCCGGAGATCCTATTATCAGGTGTCATAGTGTGCGTGACATACAGCCCCTCTGACCCTGAACACACACTCACACGTCTCATTAATTCATGGCCTTCAACTCGGGATTGAATTACAGCTGGTGCTAGTGCAGGATTTACTTTGACAATACCCTTTGTTGCTGGCACACACACACACACACACACACACACACACACACACCCACGCACACACACACACACACACACACACACACACACTTCGATATCAGCTGCAGTGTTTCATCACACATGCTATCAGTGTTTGCTATTCCACACTTTGCTTGGCCGTATTCATAATTCATCGGCACTCTTAGTTTGTCTGCTGAAAAGTGTCAGAAAACATTTTTTTTTTGGATTCCTTTTCATCCCTCCATCATTTGCTTCCTCTCCTCAGCGGCGCGGGGAGAGAAGTGTCAAGCCCACATACTGACTGGTATATTCCCACAGACACATGATTAAAATCCAATGCGTATAATGACGGCGCTAAGATCAAAGGCAGCTGGATGGAGGACGCAGGCCCCTTTAAGAGAGGAGGCAGAGTGGGGAGGGCTGTTGCATCCATAAAACATGAGTTTATTCAGTGGCCATGCTAAGACATGGTTAGGAGCGCCTCTGCACTCCGGCGTGCTCTCTCATCACAGCCAGAGCATCCCCGGTCCGACCGAGACGCTTCACACACATGCTGACACAGCTCCGACATGGACGCGCTGAGAAGAAAGGGATAAAACTGGAGCGAGGGAAGCCAGAAGAAGAAACAGTAGAAGAAGAAGAAGAGTGAATGGGGAAGAAAGAAGAGGTTATAAAGAAGATAAGAGAGAAAGTGACGGCGCGGTAGAGGAAAGGAAACAGGTGCATCGAGGCGGAGAATGGGCAATTCCTCCTTCCCAGGCATGTCCCCTCTCTCTCCGTCCATTCTGTAGTTGCAGGTATTTCTAACTTGAGTGCCCTTCTCTGACGCGCTGGGGGTGCTGGGAAACTACCGCTGTTTACCTCCGCTTTTCTTCTTCACTGTGTGTGTTTGCTGCACATCTGTCTTTGCCTGCATGCTTCTGAAAGATGATATCAAGTTGCACTTTTTTAAAGAAACCTCTGATACTGCAGTGCATGAATATATAAAATCTGGGACACTTGAAGTTGAAGTTTTTTTTTTAATTCGCCTTGATTTGAGATAAAGCCTCTGATTGAGTAATCCTGTCAGAATAATCAGCTTGAAGTGCTGCAGCCCATTGAAATACATCGGAAGTGTGCAGATATTGACTGGATGGAGTGTCTGAGAGGACGGCGAGGGGGTGTGAGTGTCTGCTGGTGTCGGTTGCGTCTGGCAGCAGCACTTGTTTACTGGCTGGGCGGATGGGAGACGGTTGATGTTGATGTGGCTCATCTGGGGCAGCATGAAAGAGGACTATTGAAGGATTCGCATTAGGAGAGATGGAAACAGTGATGCAGACAATGATGCTAGTTTATAGGCTGTTTACTGGAAGCACTTGGAGGACAGACAGCCAGCTGTAACGACAAAAACTCATTTGCATCGAGAACATATTGACCTCAAAAATCTTTTTTTTTTCCAGATATTAAAGTGGGTGAAACATTTAGGTGGGTTTGTGCATATTGTTTATATCATTACATTTGAGTCACTAAGCATTTGTTTGTCTGAAAGGTAAATCCCCAACCAGGGATCGGAGAAAGAAAATGAAATTATTCCCCTCGCAAACGTGATCAGTAGATTTTTAAATAGTCAGCTAGCGATTTGGAGTCAGGACAGTCCTGTCAACTCTGGTAGGTGTATATAGCATGTAGCTCTGGTAGGTTTAGTATAGCGCAGGGTTTCCCGCAGTGTTTTTTGGAGGTGAGCCGCCTCTAGGGATGGGTCATGATTTTCAAATTTTCAAAAAGTCATTAAATCATTCAAAAATTTAATAGCTTATGTGACAATCGTCTTTAGGGATGCTAATATTTCTTTCCGACCGATAGCCGATACTCAATCGTCAACTGTTAGCCCACAAGATTAGTGTGTTGCATGCAGAGGGGCTGTAGTGCCCAACAAGCCGCTCAGCTGCAACGATAGCCGATGCACAAACGGGTTAAATCCATCATTTATCACCAGCTGCAGCGTCGGAGCACAACAGACAACTGAGTCCCCAGTTCACCCGTCAGGGAGAGTTACTGTAGCAGCCATGACGCTGCGTTATTGTCCCAGTAAGTCTCCACCGCATCATTTAGCTGGGAGGTTGGCGGCTGTGTGTCTGCCTGCCGTACTCTTTCAGCCCGCCGTAACGTTAGCGAGCACCAGCCGATGAATATGACGTTATCAGTAACGTTATATCTGTGAACGTAGCAGTGCAGGGCGTGTACAGTGTACTTGTCGGTGAATAAATGCTACAACTCCTCAAGACCCAAGCCAAGCTAGCTTTAAAGTGAAGGCGGTTAGCCCCGAAGCTAGCAACACATCCGGCTCAGGCTCAGTTAAGGTGGGCTGTTAAGGTGGACCAGCCATTCTCCTTTAAGTGACGAGCCGCTCCTCTGACTTTTGCTCAGCTTTTTGCTTAATTTTCAATATTTCTTTCAACCGTTTAACTGAAATTCTTATTGTCGGTTAACAGTTAAACGGTTAATTATTAACATCCCTAATCGTCTTGTCTTATATAATAGATGAATATTTATATATTTATAAATATTATAATAAATATTCCCCCTTTGTTATTGTCACAGGCGCCGCCTGGTGGTAACGTTAATACCAGGTAGAGTCGAATTTTGAATAAATAAACACATAAAACATATTTCCTGAATAATTCTGAATGTAGAAACATGAACAAAATATTTTTCCACACAACTAACATTATTTGAACTATGTAAATTTTTTTGTTTATGTTACTTTTTGACCTAAAATAGCCTTTTTGTGTATGTTGTAATAACTACATTTTGCACATTGCACAAAAGTTCTGCGTGGTTTATGACATGTACCATGTAACTGCAACATTTCTGGTTTCGGGAACTTTTGTAGCATGTTTTCCCTCCCTTTCTCTCCTGTTTCCTCTCTACATACAGGTATGTCTTGTAATGGAAATTCATTTAATATTATACTGGTTTTCAATATCGTTATTATCAATGATTAAAAGACATCAGAATTTCAACGTCTCACCCGGTAAATAGTTGATTTGTTGGACTCAATCAGGTCCTTTGGATCCCAGTAGAGACGGTCCAGAGTCGCTGGGGATCGGTCCTGTCGTCTCTTAACTTGCCAAGGTACAGGCAGGAGGTTTCTCCTGGATGATCAGTCACCGGTCTCCCGTCGTCTCAGGACGATCTTCCACGGGATCCTGCCGACAACGCCAAATTGTAATGGAAATTCTGTCAATATTCCAAGATGAGTCCTAATGAATGTTGAAATCAAGATCCCAAACAGATGAAATGTCTTTGTTGTGTTTTATTCCTGCAAGAAGAGGCACTCTTCTGCAGATTTTGTGTGACTCTGTATAACCAGTGCCTCTTCTTGCAAGAATAAAATACAACAAAGACATTTCATCTGTTTGGGATCTTGATTTCAACGTTCATTAGGACTCATCTTGGAATATTGACAGAATTTCCATTACAGTCTATAAAGGCAAAAGTGCCATAAAAACAAACTTGAATTAATTGAGTTAATAGGATATATAAAATATATTGCCCAGACCTATATCTATCTTTACAAAACCCTTAATGTTGTTAAACAACCGTCACTTTTAACCATCTGCATCTGCATGATGAAAAAGATTTTTAACCGGTCTTCAAACTATGTGCGTTGTATGAGTCTTAAGTTTTATACATTTGTCTATATTAACCACTTTCCATTGCTCTGTGTTTTTATACACAATGATGCGTACACAGTTTCTACAAGACAAGCGAGGAGATTCAGTATGTACTGTATTTACCGGCTACCATCTTTGTTTTGATCAGTAAACAGAGTTACAACTTGGGAAATTGGTTTCTGGAAAAACCTTCAGCACGGCGTGTTGTTAAACAACCTTTTGGGTTTTTCAAAGACCACCAGGTATTTATCTTTCAGAAAACAAGACGCTTATCTCTGTGAGTTGAATGTAAAGATAACACATGAGAGGCACAAACTGGTGCTACAGCAGCAGACGTAGCTGACTGGAGGGAGGCTGGCAGAGTGCAAAATGGAGGTTTCACTATCTTTAATCAGTATTGATTTACATGATACCCTCATCTCTTCACCCTCCATCACACTCCGCACCGCACAAATCTGTGTCAGAGCACGAAAAGACTCTGTCTCTTGAACAGATAGGATTGGGGGGGGAAAACACCAGTTATCTTAAAATTCAACGCAGTTCCATATGAGGCTTGTCACATCCTGCATGCTGTCTCACTCGGAAATCGCTGAGAGGATTAAATCTGAATAGAGCGTTTTGAAACACAGAATACTCAAACTCAAACTTATCTCTTTGTGCTGCATGACTATGCGACTCATGTCACCTCAATGACATGCCAGAACCCCCCCTCCCAACTCCCCAGGAGGGTTTGAGATGGTGGTGGAGGTGGTGGTGGTGGTGTAGCAGCAGATCAAGCATGTTGGAATCACAAGTGACTGGGGAGCAAAAGAGAAGGAGAAGAGTCAGGGTAGAGGATCTGTCAGAGAGCCGAGGAGCAGCAGCCAAACGGCAGTTTTCCCATGTCAGTCTGATCAAACTTGTTGACATGTGGAAGGAGATGGAAGAGAGACAGAGAGATGAAGGGCAGAGAGAGGAAGCTGCAGAGCAGAGACATCACAGGGCCGATTGATGCGGTTGCCGTGGAGCCACCAGGTGAGGGTGAGCCGACTATCATATTGACTCAGGGATGTCTTTTCTCCCCAGAGCTGCTTTGCACTCTGACATTTAGAGACTCTGTGGCTGTTTCATCCTTGATGTTGCTTCATTTCACTTCTTTTATAAGTCAAAACAACATTTTCCAGAAATTTGGTTTCAAGCGGCGTCACCCCACGGAGACCCAAACGCAGCTTTCAACGCCATCGTTTTAGTGTAAGAAAGTGGTGAAGCTTCAACTGACAAATGACTCCGTAGTTAAGTCAAAGTTTAACCCAAGAGTATAGAAGCAAAGAGACAAAACTCTGGTGCCGCTAGATGGCACTGCGGTAGCGCTGCCGCCATTTTGGACTGAAAACGCCAATGAGTCTGAGCCGCTTGATCGCCGTCGCCATGTTGAGAGCCAATTGAAAAGCTTACCAATCCCGTATTTAGCACCTTTAACCAGCTGACAGTATAGGCCTCCCCATATTCCCCCAATTATCTATTTACTTATTCATATATTTATATATTATATATATATTATATTATATATTTAAAGACATATACATGTGAAAATCTGCTATAATAATAATGCCAACTTTGAAAAAATGGACAACTTTGCTACAAAGTCAATGTGCCAAGAATCATTTAATTTATTTCTAATGATATTTAGTACGTACTATTATCTTTATTGTGTACTGTTTTTGCTGGTAGTGTACAATAAAATTACATAATTCACCTTTATACTGAAGAGAAATTATAAGTCTGCTGTTGCACGTCAATCAAACCGCGACTTTAGAACATCAATTAAACTTCACAGAAAGAAATCAAAATGTTTTTCCAAAGATTTAACTCCTTTTTTTCTCGCCAAGATCAGTCTGTTGCTGTTTCATGTGTTTGTAGCTGTGAGTAGTGTCTCTATTTCCAGCTTTATCATTGTCAGCTTGTGTCTCACAATGCCTCCATAAAGAACAGATTCTCCAGTTTGAAGGGGATGTAATGGGCCCGGGGACGATTGTCTTTTGAGTGCAGCACCTGTGGAGCTGGCAGAGGTTCAGTTTCTTGTTCAAGGACACAACAGTGACTGCTCGCTGCCGTCACTGCTCGCCGCTCGTCACTGCAGCCTTTTACTGATGCTGCTCAAATGTGACATGGCATGAAAGCTTGATATGAAATGATGGTGTATACATGTAGTCATTTCATCGTAGGATGATGTATACATCAGAGGACTTTAAGGGCTTCAGCCTCAGGTGAGATCTGGGCATTGAGAAGCTTTTTAGTTTATAATGAAACAACCGTGGCCTTCCCTATCACAGAACGCAATAAAACATTGACGATACATCACAGCAGGGAGTTATTAACAATAAATGTCAGTTAATTTGGCTCTCTCTGGCTCTGTAAAGCTGACCCAGGATCGTCTTGGCAGTCTGATGTTGTTTAATTTATTCAGTGAATCCTGAAGAAAGCTGATCAAAAAACGTGTCTGCAAGGTGGTTTAAGATGTTTCACTCGTGAGTCGGATGTCATGATGAGAAGAGTCGACTCCATTCAGAATAAAAACATGCTTCCGTATGTATCGCAACTTGTTTTTTTAGGATTTTGAAATACATTTTCTAATGCCAGAATCTATATATTTGCTTCATTTGAGTCTATCTGGAGGTAAAAGGAAGTTACTGCTTTTATTGTTGTAGTCTGAGTAACGTGACGTCATATCCGTTCCGTATCCGTCAACCAAAACAAACCGCAATGGGCCACAAATGGTGGAGGGTCGTTGTGGATACGACCTGCAGCCTCACATCCAGCGTGGTAAACACTACACATCCAGTAAAGGATGGAAACACTTTGGGTTTCACACATTGACAGGAAAAACAGATCTAGACATCACGGCTAAAGCTGCATGCTAACTCTGTCACGGACAGGAAACGTTATCGTATCGCGGTAACGTGGCGGTCGAGCCAGCCGTCGCTCTCGTCTCCGTGGTCAAAGGGGCCGACGCTACGACTGTAGAGCACCCATATACTGACATTAATGTTAAATGCATTGAAACGGCCCCGATGGAGCTGACCATGGATGGATAAAGAGAACGGAGCTGATGGGAGAGCTAGAGACCACCTTGGAGAAGTTAGAGGAAGCAGACACGTGTGACTACGTCTGGTTTTCAAAATAAGGTGTTAACAAAGGGAACTGTATATACAAAATACATATATGGAAATAAGATTGACTGGATTATATTCACCAGAAATATAAAACATTACATGTCCCTTATAAATTAAAAATAAAATACCACTAATTTGTGAGGGAAATATCTTTATTCTTTGAACATTTTTACTGAATTAATTTAGATATTTTCTGAATTAAAAGTCCCTAGAAGAGTATACTTCATCTTTTTCCCCATCATCTAGTGTTAAAAAAGTGAACAAAAATCGCTATAAATCATAATATCGAATCGCAATACATAAAAATCACAATGCGGCACCCAGGTATCATGATAGTATTGAATCAGGAGATAGGTGTATCGTCCCAGCCTCAGTAAAAAGCATCTCTTTTCATTTTCATACAGAATATCTTTTCATCTACTTGACCTGCATCTTGACTTCTTACAAGCCGACCTTCATCTCTTACAAGCCGAGACTGCTAACATGCAGCAGGACAATGCGTGGCTTGAAAGTCTTCCTTCTTCTTGAATGTGCCGCCGTCTTTTACCCTGAACTCGTATTTCTTCTGGACACTTCAGGCATCAGACAAACACACACTGACAACACCGAGATAAATGTGAGCACTTTGAGAAGAGAATCGAGGATCATTTAAAAAGAGAATATGCCTATTATTATTGTCGTTGGAGGACAGATGCTGATGACCGTCACATGCTTTCACAGGGAGATTTTTCTTCTCTAAAAAAATAACCAGGTGTCTTTATAGGCAAAAGCCTCCGTATGAAGACGAATGATATGCATTAAGGCCCGGAGGGGGAAAAAAATAGTCTGACAATGAAAAGTAGGATAAAGAAGTGAAGCAGCCTTTTATGCTTTTGTCATCAGTATTTTAGTATCGCAGCCTCCTGAAGCTGTGTACAAGTAGAAGAGAAACGGAGGAGCAGAGAGCGGGGAAAGGACGCTGGTTTGCTTTTCTCTAGTAAATCAGCTTAATTGCAAACCACTGCGTCACATTTTTCTCAGTAGCAGCCGTTCCCATTTTCTCCTCCGATCGACAGTTGCTGGACATAAAGTGCTGATAATGACCTCGGGCCTGCTAATGTGGCCACTGTGATGTGTGCTCATTTAATCTCCTCTGCAGCAGTGAAAGGCCGGACATTAGACAACACATCTATCACAGCTTTCACACCAATTATGCTTAATTTTTTTAATTATCTGCACACACAAAGAGTCCTTATCATCGGCTATATGAGGTGGGCATGAAGCTTTCTGATGTATTTATGCTGTATTGTTCATATTTTTCTCAGAGGAGGCGTTTTAAATGTGATTTTATTGCATTGGTGACGGCCAAAATGTCGAACTCGAAGCTTCAAAATTGAGTCCACAAACCAATGGGTGATGTCACGGTGACTACGTCCACTTCTTATATACAGTATGTGTGTAAAACTCAACACCCCCAGTTTATAATGCAGGCTCTCTGTTCACAAAAAGCCTCCAAACTTAGCCCCTCTAAGCTCCTGCAGAGCCACGGAGGACATTATACAACTGTTTTCACAGGCTGAGCAGCGCTCACAGTCACCGTGACCAGTAAATTGACTTTGACATGTAAAATTGGTGAAGTGCCTCTTTAAGTCCCACTAGGGACTTGTTCCATTAGCGCAACCTATAGATCTTTCTCACAGCAGACACTTTTCCTTGTCTAACACAGGTGTAACTAATAATATTAATAAAGGCTTCCTTCTATTTAGCAGTCCGAGGTCCTGCTGTCGGCACATACAGCTTATTAAATGTAATGTTAATGCTATTAGTTACGCTTGTGCTTTCCCTGCTTTGTAAGGTCAAAGTGTCTGCCAATGAATAAGGGTTTATGAACAGAGCTGAAGACTCTTCTCTCAGGTTAGGGGATTGGAAGATATTTCACCGTGTTCTAACTGGATGCGACGCGAGCGACAAAATCAGCTTGATAACATCGTTTTCTATCGGAGTGTCCGAACTGGCCGCGACGTTTTGAGCTGAACTTTTGTCAGACGCTCCATTCCTATCGTATCCCGTTGAGAGCGCTGCAACATGGACGAGGAACAGCTGATTGGTTTATATTAAATGAGCCGACAGCGGGAGAAAACCGGGTCAGTTGTCGTGGATGTAGATGAGGACATTAACTTGATTACTGCCACTTTGAGCACAAGCATTGACGCTCGCAGTTATGTGCCTAGCGTTCACTATCCATCCATCCATCCATCTGCAACCGCTTATCCCGTTAGGGGTCGCGGGGGGGGCTGGAGCCGATCCCAGCCGACATTGTGCGAAGGCGGGGTACACCCTGGACAGGTCGCCAATCCATCGCAGGGCTGACATATAGAGACAGACATCCATTCACACTCACATTCACACCTACGGGCAATTTAGAGTTAACCTAACCTGCATGTCTTTGGACTGTGGGAGGAAACCGGAGTACCCAGAGAAAACCCACGCTAACACGGGGAGAACATGCAAACTCCTAGAGTTCACTAGTGAAAACTAATTAGGAGCTACCTGTCAACTATGGAAACGATGGGAAATATGAGCCGTCACTACAATATTTCAGTACGAAGCCTCGTTTTGATCTGCTCCCGTTTGCCGTCTGTGTGTGTTTTTGAATCTAGCTCAACAGAAGAAACTGAGAGAAAGTAGTCCTACATATCAGGTGCATTAAAACACAAGGACCAAGAGAGTCAGAAAAGCATCCTGTGCTCCTCTCACATCTTACTTCTTCTACCTGTTTGGATTATTTTGTTCAGAATTGTGGAAAACATAATGGACTAATGTTACACTACAGCAGGCTGAGTGGGGACGACAGTTGGTGAGTGAAACATCCACATTTACTCTTTATTAACTTGTGCTTATAAAGAAGTCAGTCATATTGTTGTATGAATCTGTTGTTTAACTCTCTGTTCACCGTATCTCTGCACCCTTCTGTGTCGCTGCCTGTGGTGTTGTCACATCTTGTACCGAGCAAGATGCACAGCGGGCCTGAGGAGTTATCGGTACAATACCTCCTCACTTCACTACAAAAAAACATAATAAGGTGGCAGCCGCCTGGAGGAAGATCGCTAGATAACAACCTACTCGCTGTTGGCTGTGTTGTATGTTATTTACAGTAAATATCACAATATAAAACGCGTGTTTTCTGTTTAAAAAGTACAAACGTAGGAAGATAACAAGTACTACTAACTAGGGCTGCACAATTAATCGAATATTAATCGCGATCACAATTTTGGCTTCCCAATCCAGTTACGGTACGTGTCCACAGGGACGTTTTTTATCGTGAGGGGACGCGACGCTTCCCAACATTGGACGCTTGGTGTGCTGTCCCTAGAAACAAGGCACTGGGCTCCTGATTGGACGAACGCTTTCCCGCCGTTGGCTGCTGCTCCCAGCTTTCAAACCGGAACCAGTATGGAGGCTCGTTTGGAAACTTTCTTCTCTTATTTCACGTAAATAGTTCACTGAAATGTGTTTCTGAAAACATTTGAGGCGAGAAATAATCCATGCAGTTACTGAATCTGTCTTTATTTTGGATCGGCAACGTTTATTTTAAAAGATTATCGGGAGTTTGGAGAGGCGGCGAGTCGCGGCGGACGCCCGTGATTTGCATAAAGTAGCCAGGACCTCAACTTCATGCAAATAAGGAGCGGGCGTCGTGACGCCTAGTCTCTCGAATCGCGACGCCACGCTACCAGAATGCATTGCGCGGCTGCTTACATAGACAATGAATGGGGAGCGTGGAAAGCACGGAGCCTGTGGACACGTACCGTTAGGATACGGTGTTGGAGCCCAACTGGCCAAACGGAGGTACTACAACTTCTGTGTCCGTCCCGTGATGCCATTGGGCCCAAAAAGACTTTTTCCTATAGACTTACATTGGAAAAAAGACGTCTATATCTCAACGGATGATTTTTTTTTCAGGTAAATCAACTCTCTAATAGCCCTTATTTACATCATTAGATCCTAAAAGTTGTAAAATGAACTAATAGCTAATTCCAGAGTTATTTCCCTTCCTCCGTTCATGTGAATGAGACGCTGACCGAGGCTGGACCCAATGGATGCGGAAGATCACCGGAAGATCCGGGTTCTGTTCCACTTGGAAGTCGAGCCATTTTAGCTTCATGCGCCACTGAGCAACTTTCATAGGAATGAACGGCGCCCCGCCTCCCAACGCTGTATCCAGTTCTCTTTATACATCCATGGTTAGAGCTCATAAAAGGATTTAGTATGTCTGCAGTGAACAGTGAAGTCTTCCTCTGAAGCCGGTCTTCTTCGCCCAGATGCTCTTGCCGTCTCTCCCTGAGCTTGTTTGGTGTTGTAAGAAAAGTCTCGGGATGATTTGTGTTGTGCTACATAAAAGATCCGTACCACAGACGACACCTCAAATGGCCTTTTGTTGTAGCTTTTAAGATACCATAGGAAGGGCTTTTACAATTGTCATGGGGTTGTGGATTTTGCAATGTGTGCTCCAGTGTGTGTATTTGTGCGTGGAGGAGGTTACTTCAAGGTCTTCCTATCACGTATTCTGGCATATCTAGTGCAGTGGGAAATACATTCAGAGTCTAATTTGACAACTTTCCCTGAAAGGCTGCATCACAGATATTCATCTTCAGATTTCCCTTTCTTACAGCTGTGATGTTTTGTCCTTGATAAGGGATTGCTATTTCGGTGACATCTCCGGTAGAGAGCAGCCTATCAGATGGCATTACTGTCACACATCGGGGCACAAAGAGCAGAGAGGAGTCGGCGCTGTCGCAGGTAAACAGCGTATTTCTGTGGCAGAGAGGAGAGGCTGCAGGATGAAGAAAAGTACCTCTCTGCGTGTTTTATTTGTTTGCTTGTTGTTCTGGTGAGAGAAATTCATCACGTCTGCAGATTTATCAGTGTGAGATTAGTTTGCGCTGCAGGCAGAGCAGCATTGTTTCACATTTTGCCCATTTACATGCTGGATGCGTAGCCAGAACAGCTCAGACATCACCGGGGATATCAGCTCTTATTTGCTCAAATCACAGGATTATATGGCGGCGATGGGGACTCCAGTTTGTAACTTGAATCACATCCAAATTGACTTTAGAACGTGACATTGAATCTAGATTTGTGGCCCAATAAGTTTCTATAAAACACATCTAGTGGAACATGTTGAGGGCCCGGCAGACATCAGGGAGGATTGTGATTTGTGAGAACATAACGTGGCGTTACAGAGTGACTTAATAGCAGGCTGGCAGCCGTGTTTCACCGCCTCCTCTTGTTGATAGTGTTCTCTGTCACCTCCTCTGCTGTGACACACCCTGGAGGACACTTCTGCATCACTGCAGGAAGGTGAGAAGTTTCCCACTGAAGGTCAGGAAAAAGAAGATTTTCAGCTGCTGCTAAGTTGCTTTTCAGAGACATGGCTCTTAAGATGGCAGTGTTGCTCTGTCGATCCACCACTACTGGAAGGAGGAATCCTAAAGACTTTAGTTTGTGCAATACTTGTGTTTATGATTACATACCTGCAAAAAACCTCAGCTGTACTTTGTTTTTAATTAGCAAATGTTGGCATGCAAACTCGCAAAACTAAGATGGTGAACATAGTAAAGAAAAGTAGTAAACATTATACCTGCTAAACATTAGGGGAGGGAAAAAAATCGATTCACCTTATGTATGGTGAATTTGAATTACGATTTTGAAATGCCAGAATCAATATATTTGCTTCATTTAACTCTGATGTGATGATGTCATTTTTGGTTCGTGCACCCTGGGGCCGGGGGACACTACGGCGAGCATAAACCCGGCTTAATGCATTGCAGGTCTTCGTAAACCTGAGACTATCTTAAGTGACCTGTGAGAATCTGTCATATGGAGTCCATGAAAATCGTTTATGAGCGTTTGACTATAAATTAGGGATGTCACGGTGAGGAAATATTCCCACCGGTTAATAAACTTATGACAACACTGGTGTTACCTATTACACTGGACATCTTACTACAAAAGACGGCGCTCAATATCTGTAGAGCGCTTACTTTCATCGTTATCGTTGGATGGCGGTGTGTCTGGCTTCTCCGTTCCAGCTTTCGCTGCGAGGCTGCAGGTTTTCACCTCGGGCTGTGACCACTCTGTCCTCCTCACAGTGATTACCTCATTTACGTTATAGTTCCCTTATAGCATTCGGTTTAAATCTGAAATATTGCCAAATAGGCACTTTTGCTTTTCGCTTTGACACCAAATCCTTCGCCATCGTCTCGTCTGTCAACTCTCTCTCATCCCGTGTCTGAAATCTGACTCCTATTACTCTGAGCTGAGACTCATATCATATATATTCATATTGGCACGTCCGACTATGTATTGATAACACAACGCTGATACGCCAAAATGAACTAAATGGGATTTATTTCTATAAAAAAAGCAAAACGACGGTGGGGGCAGAGGGCAAGTAATTTAATCGGTGTATATCCGACCACCGTGTAACACCGAATACCACGGCAAGTCTACTGTAAATATAAAATTGCACCATCTCCACTTCTGCCTGCATGCATCATGTGTGTCTACATGCATCATGTGTCTCTGCATGCATGATGTCTCTCTGCATGCATCATGTGTGTCTACATGCATCATGTGTCCCTGCATGCATCATGTGTCTCTGCATGCATCATGTGTCTCTGCATGCATCATGTGTCTGCATCCATCATGTGTCTGCATGCATCATGTGTCTCTGTATGCATCATGTGTGTCTACATGCATCATGTGTCTGCATGCATCATGTGTCTCTGTATGCATCGTGTGTCTCTGTATACATTGTGTGTCTCTGCATGCATCATGTGTCTCTGTATGCATCATGTGTCTCTGCATCATGTGTCTCTGCATGCATCATGTGTCTCTGCATGCATCATGTGTCTCTATATGCATCATGTGTCTCTGCATGCATCATGTGTCTCTGCATGCATCATGTGTCACTGTATGCATCATGTGTCTCTGCATGCATCATGTGTCTCTGTATGCATCATGTGTCTCTGTATGCATCATGTGTCTCTGCATGCATCATGTGTCTCTGTATGCATCATGTGTCTCTGCATGCATCATGTGTCTCTGCATGCATCATGTGTCTCTGCATGCATCATGTGGTTGTATTTCTACATGTGCTGTGTGACAGCTCTGATCTCCCCCCGCTCTTTGTTATCTCATAAGCCGGCGTGACAGCTCTGACACGTGTCGTCTGAAAGCAAACATAACAAACGCAGCTCGACCGCGTTGATGACTAAATTACAGTGAGCAACGTTTTAACAAGCTACTCATTTGCTGATTATACAGAATGGTCCTTCTGAAACCCCGATCAGACTCTCAAATGAAAAGCTTCTGTCTGGTGGAATAATGGGGTAACTGGAATGAGGAGAGAGGGGGAGAGATGAGGAGGAAGTTATTGTGTTATTATAGTAGGGCTGGGAAATATAGAAAAAAGTTTGTTGATACAGATACATCGGGTTGTATGCTGTTGATTCCCTTAAACAATTCCCCCACTAGAAATGATTACTCTCTCATTCCAGTAGGAGGTCGACAGAAAAATAATCAATAAGTCATTTTTCAAACAAAAATACCAACCGTTCCATCATTACAGCTCCTTACTTCTGAGGATTTGATGCTTTGTCATTAGGTTTTGTACTTTTGGTTGGATATCACAAGCAATTTCATTATTCTATGTCACCTGTTTTACTCTTTATGACATTTTACACAACAAATGAATCATCAATGAATCAAGAAAAACAATCATCAGATAATGAAAATAATTAGATAGTTGGAGCAAAAATAGAGAAAATCTATTTAAATAAATAAATGTCAGTATAAATTAGTGCTGTCAGTCGATTCAAATATTTAATCACAAATTAATCTCACATGTTTGATCTGTTCAAAATGTACCTTAAAGGGAGATTTGTCAGTGTTTAATACTCTTATCAACATGGAAGTGGGCAAATATGCTGCTTTATGCAAATGTATGTATATATTTATTATTGTAAATCAATTAACAACACAAAACAATGACAGATATTGATCCAGAAACCCTCACAGGTACTGCATTTAGCATAAAACAATATGCTCCAATCATAACATGGCAAACTGCAGCCCAACAGGCAACAACAGCTGTCAGTGTGTCAGTGTGCTGACTTGACTATGACTTGCCCCAAACTGCATGTGATTATCATAAAGTGGGCATGTCTGTAAAGGGGAGACTCGTGGGTACCCATAGAACCCATTTACATTCACTGATCTAGAGGTCAGAGGTCAAGGGACCCCTTTGAAAATGGCCATGACGGTTTTTCCTCCAAAATTTAGCGTAAGTTTGGAGCGTTATTTAACCTCCTTCACAACAAGCTAGTATGACATGGTTGGTACCGATGAATTCATCAGGGTTTTTCTAGTTTCATATGATACCAGTATCTTCATTCTAGCTTTAAAACTGAGCCCACTACAACCTGACAAGTTGCATTAATGCATTAAAGAAATTAGTGGCGTTAAAACAAATCTGCATTAACACATTATTATCGCGTTAATTTTGACAGCCCTAGAATATTTTAAATACAATAATACGTCCATCCACTCACATCCCTCATTTTTGACCATTTGTATCAGCATTAAGTCTCCTGTTTTAAAAAGAGCAGCAGCAGCATGTGTGAGAGTCTGAGGTTGTAACTCGTAAAGAAGCAGATAGCAACGCCTCAGTTTACTACCGTTGTTTCTCTGAGTGTCTCTCTGTTTGTTCCAGTGGATGGCTTTCACTGAGCTCACATGCTTTATTAGATGGCGACGCTTCAGGTAATAAACCAAGTTTGTGGTGTTTTCCATCGTTGTTGTTGGCCTGCCGGACTTTAAGTAGGTTAAGAACAAACCGCAGACATCTTGTTAACTCTTCTTTACTGTTCAGGTGGTTGTTGCTTTCTCTGAGGGATCTCTCATCTCACCGTCTCTCAATCACTGGTAGAATGTAACTAAGTACATTTTTAAGTACAAAATTAGATTCACCATCTTTCCTCAATCGGTCCAGGCTTCTCCAGTAATTCAGCAAACACATGATCCACCAAAGAGCTTGTGTTAAAGTATTATTTTTACCGTGTGTCTCTGTAACGTGAATGAACGGAGAGGAAAAACTGTCCGGTGGCGAGAGTGACTTTCACCACTTCAACACAACACAGCTCTTTCTACAGTCACTGTGGTGTCTTCCTGATTTTAGCAGCTTTTCCCTCATCAATTCTCACTTAACTTCATCTGAATTTATTATCATTTTGTGGGTTTTTGTTTTGGAAACCTCTCGCCGTTGCTCGTGCTGCAGTACCACTCTCCGCCTGAACTGTAATGATGCACCAGTGGGGGCGCTGTTGTTGTGATATCTGGTTGCAAATATAAAGTTAATCAATGAAATCATATAAACTCAACTATAGGGGACATCAGGTTACTGCATACCATGTACATTTTTTAATTTAATGTATTTTTTAAATTTTAATTAATAAAAAAACAGTCCATGTTTTGCCATCTATTATTCCATTACTTTGCCTTATGGTTTAGGTTTTTACTGTGGTATCGTTTCAGTATCGGTGTCAAGATATTGACAGCTGTAGTTGCCTGTTGGGCTGCAGTTTACCATGTTATGATTGGAGCATATTGTTTTATGCTAAATGCAGTACCTGTGAGGGTTTCTGGACAATATCTGTCATTGTTTTGTGTTGTTAATTGATTTCCAATAATAAATATATACATACATTTGCATAAAGCAGCATATTTGCCCACTCCCATGTTGATACGAGTATTAAATACTTAATAAATCTCCCGTTAAGGTACATTTAGAACAGATAAAAATGTGCGATTAATCGCAATTAAATATTGGAATCGACTGACAGCCCCAGTTCATTTGTGTTAATCTTTAGAGGTTGAGTCGGACGCTCAAATAACAGTAAATATACCTGAGTAAATTAGATGTTGAACAGCTAATACAGATTTCACTGTAATGCACGGTTGAGTTATGGATCGCTGGAGTGAGTATTGACATGCCGACATGAATCATCTCATGTTGTGAGAGAAGAGGAGGAGGCAGATTTATGAGGAAGATAAATCTGCAGAGTGAGTGAGATGCCTATAATAAGAAAACACGATATAATCAGCAAACTGTTTTTTGTGATTGTAGTTTTCAGTCTCTTTCACTTGTCTTGCTTCATATCTTACGCACACACGCACACACGCACACACACACAGACACACACAGACACACACACACACACACACAAACACACACACCGGCTGTAGGATTTCATCTCGGTGCAGCTTTCCTCAGCAGCCTTGGAGACTGATTTCATTGGGATGACAAGTGTGCCGCTCCCTCCATATTTCTGCCACCCGGGCCCCTCGCCTGGATCCAAAGGCAGTCTGCAACAATATAGGCTGTTTTTCTTTTTTTATTTCTTCCTCTATCTCCGTCTACCCAATCTGATTTTCGCTGTGCTGAAAGTAGCATTTTCCTTCCTATCACAACATCTCTAATGCTTCCTTCCCCTCCTCTCTCTTCCCTCTCCATCCCTCTTCGTTCCTCTCCGTCCACTAAGCAGAAAATGGGTCCAGTTGCCGTTGCGGGCTATTATCTGTGAGAGCTATCTATCTTGATAATTGACTAGTGGGGGTAAATGTGACGGTGATCGGTGCGACGCTAATACATTCTGCCAATTTGACACGCTCATAATCCGCTGGGCTCGCGTTTTTCCACCCCGCAGCCATCGCGGCGGAGGCGAGAGGTTTGACGTGTCGGCCTATACTGTGTGTATCCGCGGTGCTACAGTGCTCCGAGTGTGTGGGTGGGGAAGAAACACTCGGTCTAAATTAGGAATCGGGAGCGTTTGAGTGGGCATGGAGGAAGAGGAAATTGGTCCAAACATGCACAGGCACGCGTTATAGAAACCGACGTGTACAGATGGATATAGCTGTCACAATGTGGACATGTAAGCCAAGCTGGAGGAAATAAACACATCTTAACATCACAACCAATTTGTTCTGTATGCTGCTGATTGCTCTTGCAGCGGTGAATCGCAGTGAAAGTGAATGACATGAATAGGAGGCATACTGTATATCCGGAGCACAAGAAGTGATGTCTGAGACTAATTCCATCTGGCATGACATCCTTATTTGGCACCAGGAACAAATAACATCCTGGTATATTTCTGAGAACACCTGAGGACATCAAAGGTGCTGTTTTTAGAGATTTTAAACTTTTGCTGCCTCACCAGCACAAAAACTATTTTGATAATTGATTAATTCTGTTTTTGTCACCGGTTCTTGAATATGTGAATATTTGCTGGGTTTTGTACTCTTTCATGACAGTAAATTAAATATCTTTGGATTTTGGACTCAGATAAAACAAGCAATTTGAAGATGTCAGCTTGGGCTGCGGAAAAATGTGATTTGACATTTCGCACTACTTTCTGACATTTTAGAAACCAAGTAATTGATATAAAATAATTGAAATAGAAAGTAATGGTTTGTTGCAGCCATAGAAATAGAATAGGAATAGAACAGACATTCTCATTCATATCAACGTAGCACGTTGCGGGCTAACTTCCGTATAAACTAAACCGACATACGTCAAGTTGCCGACTCACTGAGGTGAGGTTTTGCAGTAACGATTAAAATGAGCGGTGGATTAATAAGTCACGTTACGAAGCACAGAGAGCCAAAGTAAAATGAGTAAAACTTAACAACTTAAAGGGACTATTTGTAACTTTCAGAAATGTTTCTTAACAGCGACACATGTGGCCGTGAAATCAACGAAAGTCAGCGTCGGGCTCGCGCTTGCTCGCTTTAAATATACTTGAACGAGCATCGCTCAAAACAGTGAGGCGACACACGTCAGCTAAAAGCACAATATCACTCTATATTTCAGCTGCTTGGCAGTAATGTTAGCTGACCAGACGAAGGTCTCTCCATGAACATGATTTAGATCTGATCCTAGTGTTGGCTTTTCCTGCCTCAGCGCAGGCTGAGGTAATGGGGCTCTGCAGCGTGTCTCCCTGCTCTCTCCGCCCACAGCCAGAGAGAGCAGGGGAGACACCGGCGCCCGGTCGGTAACGAGACGATAACGTTTCTCTCTGCAGAGCCCCGTTATTTCACAAGACACGGGAAACCTCTGTTGGTCTGGAGGAGCTGCAGCAGTTATTTCTGCACAAACGTCCACTGAACATTCACTAGATATTCTCAGAGCTAAACTAACTCTTCTGCAGTGTGGAGTGAGCACACGTTCACGTCTAGAGGTGGAGCGAGCTGAGCTGTCTGAGTGAAGGCAGGCAGGCAGAGGAGGAGAGGCTCCGGCCACACGCGAACACGCATATGCGAGCGCGCATGTGTCCCGACCCGCTACATTTATACGCTTAAAAAGTTACAAACAGTCCCTTTAATGCTTCATCCACACACTAGTCACAGCGGAGGAAAACACAGTGCTGTCGCCAGATGAGTCACGACTTTGCTCGGTTAATTTTTCTGTACCCAGCGTAGCATTAAAGCGTGGTGGAATTAACCAGCTAGGTAGCTAACTACAGAGTGGACCGCTGGCTAGTTAGCTAGCTTTAGCACTACACTGGTTACAGAAAATGAGCTGTTGTCGCTATCGAGTGACAACTTTGTTGTCTGAGTAGCTAACGGTTCAAAGAATATGTAGATCAGTTTGATAACACATTTACTTTGTAAACCTGTTTAAATTTCTATCCAATCTCTCCGGCTGGTAGCAGTCTACGAACAGAGAAGGTAAATGAAACAACGCTTAAAGGACAATAGTCTCTGCCAACGCAGCAACAGACGCGTCGTTTAGCGGTAGGAAACACACAGACATCGTAGCTTCAGAAAGAGAGACGAGACTTTTGGGTGTGTCGTCTTTCTAATTACGTATTTTCACAGTCTGATACTTCAAACTGCGTCTTTCTTGACGTGCAAAATGATCTTTTAAATTGACAAACATCACATGTGTGTTTCCTTCACCGTCGCCTCTCTATTGGCGATGTACACCTCGGTGCTAAGAGTCGCTCTCGGCCACATTCATTTTGTCAAATTAGCTCTCAGAGTAACAAAGGTTGGAGACACCTGCTTTGGGCCATATTGTGTATCTCTCACAACCTTGGCAGATAAAACCACAAATTATAGACAGTAAAGCATCGCTGTGGAACAATATCTTTTTGTGATTTAGGTGAACTAACCCTGTTAACACTGAAGAACAGCAGTTTGAATACATTATAAGATAACAAGCACATCATGAACGCTCTGATGTCAGGAGTGTAGAGAATCAGTCTCCTCAAACATGCAGCACACAGCCTGTGTTAATGTATTGCCAGACATTTCCAGATGGAATAAAGGATAGTCTGAGTCACTAACAACATTTGCATAGCGCATCTTAAAGTGTTGCCAGAAATGAAACTTCAAATGCATCTGAAGCCTTTTGCACAAACAAGCCTGACTCAAGACTCGGGCTGTATTCAAAACCAGTATACAGTACGTACTGCGTACTGCGTTTCTCAGTAGTTATGAAACAGTTAAAGCAAAATGGTGCTCTGTGAGCGTCACTGCCCGGCTGGCGAGGTAGCGACCTCACTTTACCTTGTGATTGACAGGTCGCTACCACGGCGTTGTCCGGTCTGGGAGTTGTCCGTGATTGCGTCTTATAACTTTAACCCTTTCACAGTGTGTTTTCAATTCATGAAAGTAACATTGTAACATTTTGGTCGCCTGAATGAAACTCGTGAGCTCGTGTTTGCAACACGGGAAGTCGTGTACACGATATGCTTGGCATTCAAGTTGTTAAGTCGTGAGAACACCGCTGCTAAGCAACGGCAATATTAACGTTACTGTCGGCGCCTAGAAGCCACTGAAGCTAACGATTTAGCAAGCCAGCAAGCGGGTAATATAATGCAGGAAATGCAAAGGCATAATGACAGAGGAGGAAGACGAGGTCGTTGGGAATATCAACGCTTTCCTCAGACATATTATAAAGTTACGAAGAATTACCATTTCTGACAACGTCAACAAACACGTCACAACTCGTGAACTCGGAGCTTTCAGAAACTTTCCACTTACGACGTCGTGAATACCACAAGTTCGGTTGTACTTAGCTCCTCCCTCTCGTGTCATTTCTGGACGCCAAAAAAACAAGATTGCGACAGCCGGGTCTGAAATTAGCACCCGCCAAATGCGGGTAAATTGTTGGGGGTGGCGATAAAAACGTCAGGCCACCCGCCACTTTGGCAGACAGGTAAAACACTAGTGATGGGAATAGAGAAGCATTAATCAGTTAAAAAAGATTAATTATTAAAATCCCTATCTCTAATCCAGGAGTTTGCTTGTTCTACCCCGTGTTAGCATGGGTTTACTCCGGGTACTCAGGTTTCCCCCACACAGTCCAAAGACATGCAGGTTAATTGTTGACTCTAAATTGCCCGTAGGTGTGAATGTGAGTGTGAATGGTTGTCTGTCTCTATGTGTCAGCCCTGTGATAGTGTGGCAACCTGTCCAGGGTGAACCCCGCGACCCCAAATGGGATAAGCGGTTACAGATAATGACTGAATGAATGAATCCCTAATCCAGGTATTTTCGGCGGACTGGATATTTTGCTTTTGTCTGCATACTACATGCTTCATTTTGTACAGTATGCAGTTTCGGATCCAGCCACTGTGTCAACGCCAGAATGACACCGGGGTATTATCGCATCCCAAGTGCTTGTATAAACAATAAACATGCATGTCTAAATAGCGCAGCTGGTGTGATGGTGTAATCACACCGAGGAGTCACTGCGACACAAAACGAGCGCGGCCGCGGCGGCGTTGTAAAGACCTTTAGTGGAGGGAAAAAAGAAGGGTGATAGAGTTGTGGCAGTCATTAAGGGCAAGACTGCTCTCTGCTATTCTGGCTTATCTACTGCAAGGTGGAGGCATGGGGAGGGTAATTCTGCTCGGGGCTCATGTGCAAAGCCGAGATACAGAACAAGAGGGAAGTGGAGGGAGAGAGGGAGAGATAGAGCTGGTTCATTTGCAGCTCGTCCCCGTAGACTGTGGAAAGGATTATACTCACAGAGAGAGAGAGAGAGAGAGAGAGGGAGGAAGAGAGGGAGGGAGATGCTCAGGCTCTGTCTTAGCACACACTGAGTACCCTGCCTCCAATCTTCTACACTGCACTGTGCACTCTCAACAGCACTGAGCTCTCTCACACACATGTGCAGACACAAACACTCCAGTGCCATGTAGAATCTCGGCCAGAGGGGGACACCAACCTGCACAGGACCACGAGCCAGGTACGCTCCATCCATCCCTTCATTCATTCCTTTCTGCTCACGTTATGCAGCAGCAGATTTTTTTTTGGCGGTTGTCGCTGTGTAGTGATCCAGCCACTCACTCTCTGCAGAAGACTCTTGCAGGCTGCATGCACCAAGCTTATCCGGCTTCTTTTGCATAGCCCCAAGAGAACCAAAAAAAAAAAGATAGCAGAGAGGGAGAGGAGCCAGAGAGGAGAGGAGAGGAGAGAGGGGGGGATGAAAGGACAGAGAAGACAAAAGCCAAACTAAGCAGTGTTTTCTCATTTGGGCAAAGAAAAGTATGCGGCGGGCAGCCAGCTAACCTGGGTTGACCTTCACGTGGACAGAAGTAAAAGGAGTAGTTGGAGTATTCAACAGTATGTGGGACACTGTCCACTACGAGCTCTTTATCAAAACCTGTGATTAAAAGGAACATTTAACCCCCCCTACCTCCAACTCTTAATATCTTCCAGGTCTGGGATGATACACCTATCTCCCAATTCAATACTATCACGATACTCGGGTGCTGATTCGATCAGTATTGCGATTCTACAATTTATTGCGATTTTTGTTTTTTAACACTAGACCATGGAGAAAAGTTGAATCTAGCACTTCTATGACTTTTACTTTGAAAATATCTAAATTAATACAGTAAAAATGTTTGATTTTCAGCATGTACAGTACGTAGTCAGAGATGTCCTGAAGTCAAATATATCAGGATCATTGTCAGGAATTATTTTTTACATTTTTTCCAGCAACCCAAAAATCAAAGAATAAAGACATTTACCTCACAAGTTTCTTTTTAATTTATAAGGGACATGTAATATTTTATACTTCTGGTAAATATAATCCAATCAATCTTATTTCCATATATGTATTTTGTATATACAGTTCCCTTTGTTAACACCTTATTTTGAAAACCAGACGTAGTCACATGTGTCTACTTCCTCTAACTTCTCCAAGGTGGTCTCTAGCTCTCCCGTCAGCTCCGTTCTCTTTATCCATCCATGGTCAGCTCCATCGGGGCCGTTTCAATGCAGAGAACAGAAATGTCAGTATCTGGGTGCGTCGTAGCGTCGGCCCGTTTGACCACGGAGATGAGAGTGACGGCCGGCTCAACCACAATGTTACAGCGATACAACAACGTTTCCTGTCCGTGACAGAGTTAGCATGTAGCTTTAGCTCTGCTCTGTCTAGCTCTGCTTTTCCTGTCAATGTGTGAAACCCAAAGTGTTTCCATCCTTTACTGGATGTGTAGTGTTTACCACGCTGGATTTAACATGTGAGGGTGCAGGTCGTATCCACGAGGACCCTCCAACGTTTTCTATTTTCTAGTTTTGGCTCGCCGCGGTTTGTTTTGGTGACGGATACGGAACGGATATGACGTCATGTTACTCAGACTACAACAATAAAATTTCCTTCTACCTCTGCAAAGACTCAAATGAAGCAAATATATCAATTCTGGCATTAAAAAAATCGTTTTTTTCCCCCACTCCTTTTCAACAGTATGTGGGACACTGTGCCCAAAGACTTCTTTATCAAATCCTGTACTTAAAAAAGTCACATTTAGCCCCCTTCCCTATAACTCTTAATACCTTCTCCCTCTCCTGGGCCATATTAATAATCATATGTGCTGAACATGCTCAGGAAACTTGCTGCAATTCCTTGAAATTCAAATGGACTTGCAAGCTGATTTATTCCTTCTTGTGAAATTCATTTGCATTTGTCCCAGAGTCGGCGTGCAGGTGGAAATGAGTCTGGTCTGTGATGGTAACACATCTGAGAGAATGAGTGTTTCTTTTTGAGGTGTGTCTAGTTTGTACACCAAAACCTCCACTGACTCCCGATCAATTTCAAGCTTTTTGAAGTGGATGTACCACTCTGGTTATTTATTTTTTTCATTCTGGGAGATCTAGTGACTCTGAATCTGGGGCTCTGAATTCACTTTGATGCTGGTTTGATATCAGTTTATACATCTCCAGACTGCGGGGGCCAAGCTTCCTCCTTTCTGGAATATGTTGGGGATGAAGTTGTGCTGGCCTGGAGAGGAAAAAGGAAAAGCAGCTCCGAATGAAGTTTTAATATGAGTCATTGCTGACGTTTTCCTTCTGATTTCTTTGATCTGGCTCCTACCAAAGAGTCGGGGCTGTCTGACACACACACGGCTTCAAGATGAGAAACAGATCCTAGTGTTCTGATAGAGCCTCTAAAACAACCGCATGTTACTCTGTGTTGGGTGTTTATTACGCAAGTCTTTATGATTAAATCACCGCCCTAGTTACCATCACAGTCCTGCCAACAATCTGTTGTGTAATTATTTTCAAAACTGTCAAATATCGTAATGATAATGGCTCCTGTATGAATGTGGATTGGCAGAACACCATAAAGAGTTGTTAGTCTGTCCGTCAGGGGGAACTGGTTTGTTTGTTGACAAACACATAAACCTGCAGTTGCTAAGAAACCATCCGTACAGCATCACTACGTTTATATGGAACAAAATGCTAACTCCATACATCTATTGGCAGAAATATAATATAATATAATATAACAAGTATGTTTTCTTTAGTGTATAACAACCTGAAAATAAGAATCATGTTTTCGTTAGCTTAGAATGAGCCGTTTATATCTACATAGGGAGTCCGCCATGTTTCTACAGTAGCCCAGAACGGACAAACCAAACACTGTTCACTCTTCCTGCTTGGCCCAGAGTAAATAATGGCTCCCGTTGCTGCCGCTCAAAACCAACAATGAATGTATCTATTAACAAGTGCTGTGTGTGTATGAAAGCCTGGTAGATCTTCTTCCTCAGAGCTCCATTGTTGTCCAAAAACACATCAATGAGCGTCACTGTGTCACTGAGAGACATGTTCCTTCATCACCATGAACTCACACACTGTAGTTTATTTAGACTCAATCACACACACACCGTCCTGCTGACACTCATACTCACTAGAGCACCACATGTGGATTAATCGGCCGCTGAACGTAGTCCCCAGCAAATGCACCATTTCCCTCCTGTTTGAGTAACATTTGATAAAAAATACAGTGAAGTTACTGAGCCTTTTTAAAAATGAAAGTATATATTGGAGAGCTGCTTTTTTATATTTTTGCCTTCAGGAGGAGCCGGTGTATGGATTGACAGACGGACTAATACGTTGTTGGTTTTGGTCCTTTCAGGGGATTTATTGACAATAAGAAAAATATAGAATAACAGCAGCCTTATGCTGAAAATATAAAGGCGAACGCAGTTTACGCTCAGTTAACACTCATCCCTCAGTATGACTCCCTGTGGGTCACATTAACCGAGCACCCAGACACTAGGAGTGTAACGGTACACTAAAGTCACCGTCGGTTCATATCCTGGTTTACGAGTCACGGTTCGGTTCATATCCCGGTTTAGGAGTCACGGTTCGGTTCATATCCCGGTTTAAGAGTCACGGTTTGGTTCATATCCCGGTTTAGGATTCACGGTTCGGTTCATATCCCGGTTTAGGAGTCACGGTTCGGTTCATATCCCGGTTTAGGAGTCCTGGTTTAGTTCATATCCCGGTTTAGGAGTCACGGTTTGGTTCATATCCCGGTTTAGGAGTCACGGTTCGGTTCATATCCCGGTTTAAGAGTCACGGTTTGGTTCATATCCCGGTTTAGGAGTCACGGTTCGGTTCATATCCCGGTTTAGGAGTCCTGGTTTAATTCATATCCCGGTTTAGGAGTCACGGTTTGGTTCATATCCCGGTTTAGGAGTCACGGTTCGGTTCATATCCCGGTTTAGGAGTCCTGGTTTAGTTCATATCCCGGTTTAGGAGTCACGGTTTAGTTCATATCCCGGTTTAGGAGTCACGGTTTGGTTCATATCCCGGTTTAGGAGTCACGGTTCGGTTCATATCCCGGTTTAGGAGTCACGGTTCGGTTCATATCCCGGTTTAGGAGTCCTGGTTCGGTACAGCAGAAAGAGAGCATAAGGGTACGTTTCTTTTCATTTATTTAGAACAGACAGTAGAACAAGTGTCAAAGACAGACACAATCCTCCTGCTGGGGACTGAAGCAGCTTTTTGCCTTCTGGCAACTTTGATAAACTATTTACATTATAAAAAATAAAGAACATTTCAAACACTTGTGTATTACACTGTAGGAACAAACACTTTCCCAAAAGGCAACAGCTCACAGGAGGCTATGAAACTGAAAAGCATCTGAAGTTAAAAATACCAAAATACATAGAATAATAAAAAATAAAACTCGTGCATCAGGAGGAGAGTTTCAGTTAGTTCCACCGTGGCTGAATTTAAACATTCATCATCCCAGTGATCGTCACATCGAGATGATGACGTTGAATATGAGTTAGCCTGTTGGATGTGTTTTTATTCATATACCCAACAACAATGGAGCCGTTACACCGTGCTCGTCTTCTACACAACTCTCTCTCCGGTGCTTTTGTAGCTGACCAGAAACCCGCCGACGGGTCTTCCTTCTCCGGCGTTTCATTTGCGCTCGCTATAGTGTGACTGACTCGCACACCAATCCGCTTGGTCTGCTAAGTTTCCGGGTGGAACTCGCACTTGTGAACTTTGGTTCCACATTACGTGCATCAATCTACATGGTGTGTGTTCTCTGTGCACTATACCATAACCGAATCTTATTTCAATATGTGTATTTTGTATACACAGTTTTGTTCGTTAACATCTTATTTTGAAAAGCCGGACGTAGTCACACATGTCTACTTCCGCTTCTAAAATGTGGGAGGGTCAGCGTGGATACGACCTGCACCCTCACATGTTAAATCCAGCGTGGTAAACACTACACATCCAGTAAAGGATGGAAACACTTTGGGTTTCACACATTGACAGGAAAAGCAGAGCTAGACATCACGGCTAAAGCTGCATGCTAACTCTGTCACGGACAGGAAGCGTTATCGTATCGCGGTAACGTGGCGGTCGAGCCAGCCGTCGCTCTCGTCTCCGTGGTCAAATGGGCCGACGCTACGACTGTAGAGCACCCAGATACTAAAATCTATGTTCTCTGCATTGAAACGGCCCCGATGGAGCTGACCATGGATGGATAAAGAGAACGGAGCTGACGGGAGAGCTAGAGACCACCTCGGAGAAGTTAGAGGAAGTAGACACGTGTGACTACGTTCGGTTTTCAAAATAAGGCGTTAACAAAGGGAACTGTAGATACTAAATACATCTATGGAAATAAGATTGATGGATTATATTCACCAGAAGTATAAAACATTACATGTCCCTTATAAATTAAAAAGAAAATCATTTGTGGGGGAAATGTCTTTACTTTTTGATTTTTGGGTTAATGGAAAAATCTAATCAATAAAAAACGTAAACGTAAAAATACTGTCCGTTAATTAACATAAATAAACTGTAAAAAAACAAACAGTAATTATCTTTATATAATTAGCTTTTATTACTGTAATATTACAAGAAATATTTTACTTTTAACATATATTTATTGTTAGAATAGTCATACACCGTAAATCTAAAACCATTTACATATAAATCACAAATGAAACGTGTAATTTTACGTTGCAAAAGCCCAAATTTACATTATATCAGAAGTTTTGCAAAAAAAATCTGTATTTTTACAAGAAATATTTTTAAAATTCCATGAAATCCTTTTCTTCTAACATAAATTAATTGTTAAAATAGAGTCATAAACATCTAAAAAACATAATAATTATCTTTAAAAAATGATCAAGAAAAGCTTAAATACAGATAATTACGATTGTGATTACAAAAAATACTGTAAATCTAAGACCATTTACATATAAATCACAAATGAAACATGTCATTTTTAAAAAAAAATTCTGTCATTTTGAAATTCAGATAAAAAATGAACTTGCTGTAAAAAAAAAGTTTCTTTTTACAGTGTACTTAAAAATCGCAATACTTATCGAATCGACAGCCGAGTATCGTGATAGTATAGAATCGGGAGATGGGTGTATTGTCCCAGCCCTACTGTACACATATCACATGTACCAACTGTATGTACATTTAGCAGCACTCATGAATGCATCTATTGAGTTTGTTTTATTTTACTATGTACTGTATGTGAAGACGAGAAGGGAAGATATGAGGGTGGAAGATATGTGACACCCACAGTGCTGCAGGAACATGACCCTCGAGCCACCAGGGCACGGCCTCTTGTTAACCGTATGTGATTGTGTGTTTGCCCCCCCCCCCCCCCCCCCCAGAGGGAGGCTGACCTACAACAGACAGTAGTATCAGTTCTGGCTCCGAGCCCACTGAGCTGTCAGCCTCACATGCCGAGCTAAGAGGAGACGGGGGACATGAACAGTACGGAGGAGATCAGGGATAACAAGCAGAGACCGAGGTAGACTGCAGTCTGTCTGAGTCTGCCTTCATTAGTGATGCTGGAAGGAAGCGGGAGGAAAAGCACTGAACTGAATCATTCTGTGGGTTTCAGATGGTGAAGTGAGAGCTGTTTACAATTCATGTATGAAACAGTGAAAAGTTTCCCCTCGCGTCCCCGCTATCGGAGAGCGTCTGGCCACGGGCTGATTCGAGGAAATTGTTGTGCTGGATACACAGCGACATGACACATCCGCTCGGGTCACGGCGCCCGGCTTTAAAGTGACTCCTTTGCGCTTCATGTGAGTTGACAGATGAAAGGTTTCTGAAATGCCAGGTAGAAAAACGTTCTCGCTAAGTGTCGGAATGAGTTTTTGGATATCAGGGGCTCATGGTTATTTCTGGATTTGTGTATTATTTGTATAAGCGGTTGGTGGTGGGATTTCATTATCAGCACGGGAACTTGAAGCTTTGAAATAATGAAATATGCATATACACAAACAGACAGGCAGGCAGACACCGACGGTCCTTTGAAACTGCCTCCTCAGCTGAGTGGATTTCCCTCCTGCTTCACTTTTCCTCAGAACGCATCAGTCTTGTTAATTGCCTGGCCCACTCCATTTCTTCCATACCGGTTGACTTATGACCATTGATGTAACATGCTGCCAGTTAGGAGGAAGCTAATCTGCAAATCATGCGAGCACACCATCTGCAGGCAGAGCAGACTTTTAGAGAGTACGCTGGGAAAGGACCAGTTTCAGTGAATTATATTGATTAAGAACACCATCTGCTTATAAACTACATTTCCTTTAATCAGAGTTAACCTTCCACCAGCTGGTGGACTTAGGATGAATGAAAAAAGAAAGTATTTGTTTTCCTTTTGTTTTGAAAGCACACAGTCCACTACACAGCCGATCATTCATATTCTGATAAGTGCATGTTTTGTGATTCTGTTTCTACCCGGGCTGTACTCAAGACCATTTAAAGGAGTACTCCACCATTTTAACTTTTCACTACTAAAACATTAGTGGACTCAACAATGGACAATTTAAAGGGACTGTTTGTAACTTTTTAAGCGTATAAATGTACCGGGTCGGGACACATGTGCGCTCGCATATGCGCGTTCGCGTGTGGCTGGAGCCTCTCCTCCTCTGCCTGCTCGCCTTCGCTCAGACAGCGCGTGCATTCTCGCTCAGCTCGCTCCACCTCTAGATGTGAACGCGCGCTCACTCCACACTGCAGAAGAGTTAGTTTAGCTCTGAGAATATCTAGTGAATGTTCAGTGGACGTTTGTGCAGAAATAAATGCTGCAGCTCCTCCAGACCAACAGAGGTTTCCCGTGTCTTGTGAGGTGACGGGGCTCTTCAGAGAGAAACCTTACCGTCTCGTTACCGTCCGGGTGCCGGTGTTTTCACTGTTCACTCCGGCTGCGGGCGGAGATGACAAGTTACACGCTGCAGAGCCCCACTGCCTGAGCCTGCGCTGAGGCAGGAGAAGCAAACACTAGGATCAGATCTAAATCATGTTCATGGAGAGACCTTCATCTGGTCAGCTAACATTACTGCCAAGCAGGTGAAATATAGAGTGATATTGTGCTTTTAGCTGACGTGTGTCGCCTCACTGTTTTGAGCGATGCTCGTTCATGTCTATTTAGAGCCACAGGTGTCGCTGTTAACAAGCAATTCTGAAAGTTACAAATAGTCCCTTTAAGTGTTTATGAGGCTAACTTGAGATAATATAAATCCAAAAAAAAATGACATGAGTAAATTGTGTCGTTTGAAGTCGTCTGGTGTTTTCAGCGCTCTCTGTGGAACCAATCAATATACAGTATTACCTCCTAAAAGCTTCCTGCAGAAGAATTCCCTTTAAAGTTGACGTGTCATGTCTGGAGAGAGACCCTGAGGGATATTTTCTCCTCTCCACCTAAATATTTAAAGCAATACTTATATTTCATTTCATCGTTGTTAGAGCAGTCATTTGGCTCCGTCATTGATATTTATACACACTGAGATGGTGGTGTTCTGTCCCAGTATTTATTTTATAAATGAATCATGCTCATCACATTTCAAAGACTCAGAGTTGCCCTAGTTGCAGCTCTAATGTTTTATGTTGAATATATTAATACTGAAGACTTTCCTTTTAAAATGAGATTCCCACAATTTGGGAAGAGTGACAGTCAGTCAGTTAAAATGATGAAAATACAAAAAAACTCAAGTATGTCTATACTTGACTGTTGTCGGCATTTTGACAGTGATGGACGAAGTAATTATCTTTATTTATTTAAGCAATAGCTCACCAAAGGCCGTAGTATGTTGTGATTATATCACAGCTAATGGGTGTTTTTCCACCGGGCTGATAACTCCCTTAGCTGTGCAATAATCATAACGTATGGAGACACCCTTTGACGACACTGTGACTGTGACGAACCGGGCTTTCAGCTAACTCTAATGAAAAGACACCCGCGGCGTTATTCGACGGTCGGAGCAAGTGACATAGTATTAATAACGTGAGAGTCTGCTAAGTGCAGATGGGAGGGGTCAAACAAACACAAGACTTTCAACCAGGAGACCACTGTTCATGTCCCGTGTGAAACTAAAAGTAACGTTGACTTATTTTGTCACATCAGTCTTTAGTCCCGTGACCGGTTGGTATCGTCAGACACGTAAGTCATGTGAGTCGCTAGTAGGCTTTCCACGGTAGTCGGTGGTCGGGCACACACCAATTACATTACGTACCCACCGCCCCTCACTGTCGTTTTGCTTTTTTTTAACAGAAATAAATCCCATTTATTTCATTTTGGTGAATCAGCGCTGTGTTATCAATACATAGTCGGACGACGGACGCTACAAACTGAAAGTGTCTGCTCCGTACGGAGTCTCAGCTCAGAGCAGCAGGAGTCAGATTTCACACACACGGGAAGAGAGAGAGTTGACAGACGAGACGATGGCGGATGATTTGGTGTCAAAGCGAAAAGCAAAAGCGCAATATTTCAGATTTAAACCCAATGCTATAAAGGAACCATAACGTTATGAGGTAATCGCTGCGAGGAGGACGGAGCGGTCACAGCCGATGTGCATGGCGGGGGCAGCGCATGGCAGCGCCGGGTGGAAACCTGCTGCCCCTGCAGCGAAAGCTGGACCGGAGAGGCCAGACACACAACTAGCTGACGTTAAAGTTCAAAATAAGCTGCAGATATTGACCGCCGTCTTTTCTTGTAAGTGTAGATGTCCGGTGTAATCGGTAACACCGGTTGTTTTTGTCACAAGTTTATTTTATTTGTCACATGAAGTTAACGTCAACCACGACCGTTTCCTAACCCTAACTAAGTGGTTGTGTTGCCTACACCTAACATCCTGTGAAAATGGAAGTTTATTTTGAAAGGACACTGTGCATGTATTGCCACGCCATCCTTGGTCTGTCCAAAAGTGACGCAAGAGGGGGACCTAGAGCGTCGGTCTCCGATGCCGAGGCTCGCTGACCAAGCGGCGGTGTTTGACGAGTTGGGAGTGAGAATGTGTCGGCTCATAAGTTTCTCAGAAGCATAAAAAATGACTAAATAAATCATAGTGGACTACGACCAAAACGACCTATTAGTCGACTAATCGTCTAAGACGGGGCGGCCGTACTGTACATTCAGTGTTTGCTGCCCAGCTTCGTGACGCAGCACAGAGCAGCGGCAGCGTTCATCCAGCTGGCTGCCTCCCAGAGCCCAGTGTGAGACACTGATTAGTGGCCACTAATAGATCTCGATCCCTGACTCATCCTGTCCCACTGTTCACTCAATGATACCAATTACTCACCTTCAGGACATGTCCTGGACTCACACAAGCCAAAAATATCACTTTCTAATTACCAGGACTTCCTCTCTGAGTTGAAATTGATGTCTGGCCTCAGACCAGGTTTTGTCCTGTCGCTGACTGAGGCGTCGGCGCCTGAGTGTTGCCGCAGCAATTTAGCGGTGTAACCGGGAAAATAGGCATGTGTATTAGCAGGCCGGTCTTCAGGGGCTGAATTCAATCATACATCTATGATGGACGGTGACTGCTTGATAACCTCCATCACATACCTGCACTCACACACCCCTCTTTTCATCTAACGTCCTCATCATGCAGCCTCTCATCTCACTTTAATGGCACCGGGGACGAACCACATCCTGAGTGTTGGTATATTGATGCACTGAGCGTCCCAGAGTTTGATACTTGGACCAGGATGAGCTGATAGGATGAAGAAGTAGCACTGAGCATGCAGTATAGATCCAGTAGCAGACAGTTAGAGGATCAGAGTGAGAGAGGATTGAGTCTCAGTCGTCCCCGCTTCTCATCACGATGTCCTAAATTATGATTCTCTTTGAAGACGGATCATCAAATTTAAGATCTACTCCCGGTGATGTTAGGAAATCTGCAGAGTGGTTTGTTCTCGGTGTAACGAGTGACCCCGGCTGGCACAGATTTCCTGAGATGACACCCAAAAAAGAAAGAGTCGTCACATGCGCGAGGCTAATGTTGATACAGTGATAAATGTCAGTGTTTACTGACCGTGTAGCAGCGTCAGCGGCGGATAAATGTCACACGGATACATCACGTGGGATTATTTGTGCTAAAAATGTACCTGGCTTTATTAAAGCCCTCGTTCTTCATTTCATCAGTCCTCGGCATTTAAGCAGACACACACAGACACACTAATACACACAGGAAAACCTGAACTAATAGCTCTATTTCCCGACTCTTTCCCTTCCAGTATATCTTAAGAATGCAGCACAGGGGTGAGAGGTGTGAGGCTTGGTCTTTCAAGTGTGTGACAGTTACACAGTATGACAACTGTGTAAATAACACACAGTTATTTCCTGCCACAGAAGAGTCTCTTGTGTATGTATGACGCTATCTCTCAGCTCCGAACCCGGCTGAATTAGCTCGATACCAAAGGTATTTTTGGAGCTGCAGTTCTTAGACGTTAACGGTATAAAAAGACACTAAAAATGGCACTAATTGCTAATTGAGCCGAGCAGATATGAGATGGAAGAGAAACTCATATCTCTACTTCAGTAAAAGTAGTAAAACTACAGTGTAAAATACTAGCTGCAAGTAAAAGTACATAGCATCAACATATACTTAAAGGGACTATTTGTAACTTTCAGAATTGCTGCTTAACAGCGACACCTGTGGCCGTGAAATCAACGAAAGTCAGCGTCGGGCTCGCGCTTGCTCGCTCTACATAGACATGAACGAGCATCGCTCAAAACAGTGAGGCGACACACGTCAGCTAAAAGCACAATATCACTCTATATTTCAGCTGCTTGGCAGTAATGTTAGCTGACCAGACCAAGGTCTCTCCATGAATCAATGCTGATCCTGTGTTTGCTTCTCCTGCCTCAGCGCAGGCTGAGGCAGTGGGGCTCCGCACCGAGAAACTCGTCTCCCTCCGCCCTCCGCCAGAGAGAGCAGGGGAGACACCGGCACCCGGTCGGTAACGAGACGACAAGGTTTCTCTCTGCAGAGTCCCGTCACTTCACAAGACACAGGAAACCTCTGTTGGTCTGGAGGAGCTGCAGAGTTTATTTCTGCACAAACGTCCACTCTACATTCACTAGATATTCTCAGAGCTAAACTAACTCTTCTGCAGTGTGGAGTGAGCGCGCGTTCACGTCTAGAGGTGGAGCGAGCAGCGAGAACGCGCGCGCTGTCTGAGTGAAGGCAAGCAGGCAGAGGAGCGGGGACGCTTAAAAAGTTACAAACAGTCCCTTTAACCCTCTTTTTAATTCCCTATGGCGACAATGAGCTCCCTCCATCATGCCTCGTCCTTGGCAACGAGGAAATATCTCTGCAAATATTGGATAAACTGCCATGAAGTTTGGCACAGACTCTCATGATCCCCGAGGATTAAATACTTTGCAGATCCCCATCTTTCAGGTCGTAATTTCACTGTGTCCAATACTTTGATTTATGATTAAATACCCGCAGAACGAACAACATTCCCATCAGCCTCAGCTGTGCTTTGTGTTCATTGCTAATTGGGGAGCTAACAAGCTAAGCTTTGGTGTAGTTACCCTTTAAAGGCTCTCTGTTTTACCCTTACATCCGGATTTAAGTCGAGTTTAGTGATGAGATGGCTTGTATACTGTCGTAGCTACACTGTTACCAAAGACTGTTTGAATATACCTCCCAAGTAAACAACTTTTCCCTCCTTTATACTTTTATACTTTGTTGCTTGTAGCTTGCAAAGATTAGCAAACCTTAAAACTACTCTCTGCACTCTGGTTCACTCAGCTGAATACCAAACCTCAGTATTATGACGGTTCTTTTACTGTTGAAGTGCACGTATGAGTAGTCATTGAGTCATGTGCAACGTATAAGAAGATTCAAGCATGCTTTCACACATCCTGTCATCTCAATCACTCCCCTGTGATTCACGCTAACGCTGCATGTATGTTGGCTGCAGGCGTCGCTTTTCAACCACGGCCAAGTGGAATATCTTCTGCCATAATTAGCGCTGTATTGAAATTCATATGATGCGACACGGTAAGACCTATGGTTGTTATACACATTAGTGGGTAGAAAAGGGAGGGAGGGAGGGGATGGAGGCGTGGGAGGAGAGAGGAAGGAGAGGGCAGAGAGATGAACCGGGCAGGCTTTCCCAGCAGAGCGGAGGACATTAAGTTTCCGTGGTGCAGTGATGTTTATCTTGAGGATAACCAGCTTGTCTGGGATGCACACTCGCAGGGCGTGGTTGTATTTTAAAGAAGCTGAGCAGCAGTGTTGAATCCGTTTATTGGAGACGAATTCCAATCCGTGGTTCACTGCTAATGAAAAAGAGTGAGGAAGATTTGTTCGCCTTGAATTCTAGCAAATCCAGGTTTTTTATCAACCTTGAACCGGCTCCAAAACAGAGTGAGCAATACGATACAATCCTCTCATCACTGTATCTGTCATTCTATAGTGATATCTATACATTGTGATATAGTACATATTAGGACTGGGACGATACGCCTATCTCCCGATTCGATACAATCACGATACCTGGGAGCCGATCCTATATGTATTGTGATTTTTAAGTATTGCGATTCAATATTACGATTTATTGCATTTTTTGTTACCTTTTTTAACAGTATAAGTTAAATTATACATTTCTAGGGACTTATACTTCAGAAAATATCTAAATGAATACAGTAAAAATGTTTGATTTTCAGCAATTATGTAGTCAGAGATGTCCTGAAGCAACCCAAAAATCAAAGAATAAAGATATTTCCCTCACAAATTAGTGGTATTTTCTTTCTAATTTATAAGGGACATGTAATGTTTTATACTTCTGGTGAATATAATCCATCAATCTTATTTCCATAGATGTATTTTGTATATACAGTTCCCTTTGTTAACACCTTATTTTGAAAACCGGACGTAGTCCCACGTGTATACTTCCTCTGACTTCTCCAAGGTGGTCTCTAGCTCTCCCGTCAGCTCCGTTCTCTTTATCCATCCATGGTCAGCTCCATCGGGGCCGTTTCAATGCAGAGAACATTAATGTCAGTATCTGGGTGCTCTACAGTCGTAGCGTCGGCCCATTCGACCACGGAGACGAGAGTGACAGGTCCGCCACTTTACTGCAATACGATAACGTTTCCTGTCCGGTACAGAGTTAGCATGCAGCTTTAGCCGTGATGTCTAGCTCTGCTTTTCCTGTCAATGTGTGAAACCCAAAGTGTTTCCATCCTTTACTGGATGTGTAGTGTTTACCACCCTGGATTTAACATGTGAGGGTGCAGGTCGTATCAACGCTGTCCCTCTGCCGTTTTTCACTTTCTCGTTTTGGCTCGCTGCGGTTTGTTTTGGTTGACGGATACGGAACAGATATGACGTCACATTACTCAGACTACAACAATAAAAGTGGTAACTTCCTTCTACCTCCACATATACTCAAATGAAGCAAATAAATCGATTCTGGCATTAAAAAATTGATTTCAAAATCGTTAAATCGTTTTTTCCCACCCCTACTTAAAACGATGAATATTTATTTATTCAACTTCCAGTGCTGCTCTGTCTTCTTCCCAGGATCAGTCGGATGTTGCCCGAGGCTTTACAGCGACGCCACGTTGAGGGTCGAGTGTCCTTCAGGCCTGTTTGAACCGGCGGCTGCAGGCTGAAGTCTGACTGGCTGCTGTGCTCTGGACTGGCTCTCGTATCGGGAGATATTTCAGAAAGTCACTCTGGTATTTTGAGACTCCCCATAACTTTTTTATCAATCTTCCGGCTGTAAATGAATTATGAAGCACTCTCAGAAGTGAAATTTGAACTGAAGGTCATAGAGAGCGGCGCGGAGGCTTCTACACCCTAAAGTTGTTAAATCATGGTACATACTGTTCTCCCACATCAGGAGTACTACAGCTAATAATTACTGTAATTATAGTAACGCTGTTAAATGACGGAGAGGCTAATGTACATGTTACCTGAAGGGAAGGCACAGTCGGTTCTTAATGTGGGTGATTGTAGGGTTATGAGGCAATCACCTCCTCTTTTGAAGCGTAACAACTGGTTCTCTGTGATCCTGGATCCGGAGCCTCGCTGCCGGCAACACTTTGGAGAAATTTTGTATTCAGCGAAGGCAGACCTTGTTCCAAATATAGCCCGCTCGGCGTTCGCATTCAGATCTTGTTTGGGTTTTATTTTAATTTTCGAGTGCCCTGGAGATGGATATTATAATTTGTGGATGGAGGAGCACCGTTTTTTTGTTTTTTTATTCTCCCTCTTTCACTCATTCCTGCCACAGTGCCTTCCTTCGTAATTAATGGTCTCTGATGAATAGAGGATTTCTGATGGAGCGAGAGGGGAAGACGGAGTTAGAAGTGAACTCGGTTGCAGCCGGTGGAAGGACGCCACTGGCTGTAACTTGGAGTATGATTGAGATTATGAAAAAAAATGAATACATGAATAATGAATGAGTCAGTGGGAAAGCAGCCAGAGAAACATGTGGTCAAAGGAGGACAGTAGAGAGGAACTTTTCACTGTTCAAGACACTAATAACATTCATTCATTTCTATGCAAACGGTCTGAATGCTGCAGATGCTCCATTTTTACTTCCTGTCAGATGATGTTATTCACATACACTGCAACAGGAAATAAACTGGGACACATCTAGAATGTTTACGTTTAAAACTTTAAAATGGTCTAAATATTGTAGATTTGTGACATCACAAATGGACAGAAATCCTGACGGCTTGTTTCAAAAGCTCAGTTTCTGAATACGGGCTGTGTTTATCTCTCTGTTGATTAAGCGTTTCAATACTTTCACAGTATTTATATAGAACTTAAACCTGCTTTAAAATATAAAAGACATGAAAATGTCACTTTTTACAATATGGGACCTTTAAAGGATTAATTGATTAATAGTGTTGTTGATTGAATGATCAGTAAATAACATAGTTTCAACACTAAATACAGTGAATTCACATGAATGTATCTCAGCCAGCGTGCAGCAGATGCAACAATATGCTGAGATTCACAATGTGCATGTTGTGTTGTAACGTCAGACTGCAGCTTGTGTCTCATAATTAATGCAAGCACCACTATAGACAGGTGTGTGTGTATATATATGGTATATATATGGTGCAGTACTATACGTGTACTGCGTATACAGTCGTCAGCTGGTTGTACTCTAACTCAGCTCCTGCAGGCGCACAACAACAAACCACAGCTCAAACACTCAGGAGGAAAATAATTTGAAGTAAATTTGAGTGAAGCACAGACGAGGACAAATTATTAGACCTCAGCCCGATGAAACCATAAAACTAACAAATGGCCTCTGTCAGACCGCGGCCAACAGTGGCCAAGGTTGTAGTAACAACACACACGCTCACACTCACACACTCACACTCACTCACACAGCCTTGTAATGAGAAATGTTTGGACGTGGCCTTGAGCAGCCTTTTGGAATGTGTCCCGGACAGCTGAAATACGGTATCAGTGGCACACTGACACTTGGTTTTTAGTCTCCCCTCAACTATAATGAGCACAAAATAATGAATCATGTGGATAGGCCAGCGTGGCACCTTTTATAATGTGTGTGTGTTTGTGAGAGGAACAAACACACATTTCATTCTGTTTATTAGAAGCAGCAAGTAGAATTTGATTCTGTGTGTGTGCAGGTTTTGGTGTGATAATGTCAGGATTAGGTTTAATATCTGACTGTAGTTACAGGTGGAGGTGGGAAAACCAATTGATTCACCTATGGATCATGTTTTATTTTAGGATTTTGAAATAGATTTTTTAATGCCAGAATCGATATACTTGCTTCATTTGAGTCTATGTGGAGGAAGAAGGAAGTTACCTCTTTTATTGTTGTAGTCTGAGTAACGTGACGTCATATCCGTTCCGTATCCGTCAACCAAAACAAACCGCAGTCGGCTGAAATTAGCTGAAACGAGAAAATAGAAAACCACGGAGGGTTGGTGTGGATACGACCTGCACCCTCACATGTTTAATCCAGCGTGGTAAACACTACACATCCAGTGAAGGATGGAAACACTTTGGGTTTCACACATTGACAGGAAAAGCAGAGCTAGACATCACGGCTAACCCTGCATGCTAACTCGGAAACGTTGTCGTATCGCGGTTACATGCGGTTCAATCTGGTCGTCACTCTCATCTCCGTGGTCAAACGGGCTGACGCTACGACTGTAGAGCACCCAGATACTGACATTTATGTTCTCTGCATTGAAACGGCCCCGATGGAGCTGACCATGGATGTATAAAGAGAACGGAGCTGACGGGAGAGCTAGAGACCACCTTGGAGAAGTTAGAGGAAGTAGACATGTGGGACTACGTCCGGTTTTCAAAATAGGGAACTTTATATACAAAATACAAATATGAAAATAAGATTGATGGATTATATTCACCAGAAGTATAAAACATTACATGTCCCTTATAAATTAAAAAGAAAATACCACTAATCTGTGAGGGAAATGACTGATATATTTGACTTCAGGACATCTCTGACTACATACATGCTGAAAATCAAACATTTTAATGTATTAATTTAGATATTTTTCAAAGTAAAAGTCCGTAGAAGTGTATGATTCCACTTTTTCCCATGGTTTAGTGTTAAAGGTAACAAAATTCGCATAATATCTAATCACAATACATATCAAATCAGCACCGAAGTATCGTGATGGTATCGAATCGGGAGATAGGTGAATCGTCCCAGCCCTGCTGTGTAATAGGTTTATGTTAAAATGAAGGTTTAGTGTGATAATGTCAGCGTTAATATCTGATAGATAGCCCTAACCAGTACTCCTTGTGGGCTCATACATGTACAGCGCTGTATTAATGTATTAATGTATTAAAAACGCCTACATGCTTGTGAGTGAAGCTGAAATATGACATCTCCCCGATGGCGACAACATCGCAGTTAAATATTCAACAATGTGAGCAAAGGAAGACAATTAAAGGGCAATTCATCAGCCGGACTGGTAGCGCTGTTAGCGGTTAGCAGAGCCATAATAACAGAGGTGGTGCCAGGAGCAAGCTGTGAGGAGGTGGCAGCCCATTAACTACCACCAGGAGCAATAATGACACGCTGGAGTTCAGAAAAAAAATAGAGCACAGGAGCCGGAGCTGGTTTCACACATGGATGAGTAATGTCATGATTTAGGTAATATGTGCTGGTGTCGGCTTCACGTGTACAGTGTGTGCCTCTAGTTGAATACACAGAATAGATTAGACTAGACATTACAGGCCTGGATATAATGGAAGAGAATACATGAATATGCAGTTAGGGTATTAGTAAAACTAACACTGGGAGGGAAAATGGCAGCTGTTAATTTGAAAAGTGAGCAAAGGTTGTCCATTTAAATCTGATCAATAGACGGTATTACAGGTACATAAATAATGGTTTCATCAAATGAAACTGGTGTTTACAACATGGGAAGTGGTGTACACAATATGCTTTGTGTTCAAGTGGTTCAAGTCGTGAGAACGCCGCTGCTAAACAACGGCAGTATTAACGTTACTGTCGGCGTCTAGAAGCCACAGAGGATATCACTTTAGCAAGCTGGCAAGTAGGTAACATAATGCAGGAAATGTAAAGACATAATAACGGAGGAGACATATAAGAAACAACAACGTCTTTATACTACAGCTGTAAGTCGTATCACTAAAACACCTGAGACAGGTAACACTTTGTCTTACAGGGCGGTCAATTCCTAATCATTTCCTAGAACGTTTTCTCGAAAGGAAAAACTGTCATGTCCATTTCCAAAGGGGTCCCTTGACCTCTGACCTCCAGATATGTGAATGTAAATGGGTTCTATGGGTACCCACGAGTCTCCCCTTTACAGACATGCCCACTTTATGATCATCACATGCAGTTTGGGGCAAGTCATAGTTAAGTCAGCACACTGACACACTGACAGCTGTTGTTGCCTGTTGGGCTGCAGTTTGCCATGTTATGATTGGAGCATATTGTTTTATGCTAAATGCAGTACCTGTGAGGGTTTCTGGACAATATCTGTCATTGTTTTGTGTTGTTAATTGATTTCCAATAATAAATATATACATACATTTGCATAAAGCAGAATATTTGTCCAACTCTGATTTGGTCGAAATAAACACTTGATTCACAGAGTTAGATGTGAAGATATGCCGTCTCTACACGCTGTTTCACTACTGCCTATCTCTCTCTCTGCCCGCTGAGTCGGCGGGGCCAGACCATTAAAGGGACTGTTTGTAAGAATCAGAAATGTCTTGTTAACAGCGACACCTGTGGCCGTTAAGTCAACGGAAGTCAGCGTCCTGTTGCTCGCGCTTGTGCTCGCTCTACATAGACATGAACGAGCATTGATCAACACAGTGAGGCGACACACGTCAGCTAAAAGCACAATATCACTCTATATTTCAGCTGCTTGGCAGTAATGTTAGCTGACCAGACGAAGGTCTCTCCGTGTCACAAGACACGGAAAACCTCTGTTGGTCTGGAGGAGCTGCAGCAGTTATTTCTGCACAAACGTCCACTGTACATTTATTAGATATTCTGCGCGCATGAATGTGAGGTGGAGTGAGAACACGCGCGCTGTGTGAGTGAAGACTAGCAGGCAGAGAAGCAGCCTGAACAGCGTAGCCACACGTGAGCTCATGGGACACCGACCCGGTAGATTTATACCTGTAAAAAGTTACAAACAGTCCGTTTAAATTAGCAAAATAAAATTACAAAAATCGCCCAAAAAACAACCGGCGATGTTCTCAGCCAATCGCCGATAACCGATTATATTCGTCCAGTCGCCAGGTTAATATTTCAAAAGAGTATTACAAACACTAAAATATCTGAATAAGAAGAAGAAAAGAACAGCAATAACTCATCAAATCCCCGCGAGCGAGATGTCATTAAGCAGTAAATGAGCACTGGTTGTGCTGGGCAGCTCCCAGCTGTGATTTTATATATTTCTATGAATATAAATGACACATTTAGAGACGACTGCTCCGGATGAATCACGTTAACATGCAGGACAGACGTTCTCGCATCATCACTGTAACACAGCTGTTTCTAAGAAGACAGTAAAGACGGTGAATTGCAGCAGATGACCAGCAGTGCTTCTCATGGTAGAATATAGCATCTCTTTGTCCCACATACATACTCCCCTCCCCACATGGTAGGGGTTTGCTCAAGGCTCCACATAAATTAAAGTGACAAGCTCTTGTCTACATGTTCCCTCCGTCTGTTTTATAACCTGTTCCCTACCATGGAAACACACCGGCATGCCGCTGCGCTCCTATTGGAAGATTTACATCTGTGACCACCTCAAACACTTTCATTTAGACACTTTACCAACACAAATATTGCTGTTGTTAGGCTGAATCCACCGGAGGAGAGACGCTTCAGATTCCCAGGAATAAATGAGACCGAAACAATCTTAATCAAGACTGAACTGCGTAGCTGGTATGATGAGAATGATGATTTCATTTAGTCCCTGCCACGTCTGAAACCAAACCTACTCTTGTGCTTATAATAAATAAATAAATTCAGTGGTGGATGAAGTATTCAGATCTTTTACTTGAGTAAAAGTAGCAATACTACAGTTTAAAAATACTATAAATACAACTAAAAAGTACACGTAAAGTAAGTAAAAGTACCGGCATCAAAGTACCAAAATTAAAAATACTCATTATGCATTATTTATTATTATTATGGATGCATTCATGTTTTCATCACTTTAATGTTGCAGCTTGAGCTCATTTTAATAGATAATAATATATCTTGATTTATTATTTGATTTATATTTTGTACAACTAAAGTAAGTTAAGTAAAAGTACAAAAGGATCAGCGTCAAAATGTACTTGAAGTACTAAAAATTAAAAGTACTACAGTATTAACCCATTACTGAATAAGATGTGATATATTATTAGATTATAATTATTGATGCTTTAATGTGTTCATCACTTTAATGTTGCAGCTGGAGATAATTTTAATTACTTTATATACTGCTGGACTTTTTAATCTATAATAATATATCTTAATTTATTATTTGATTTATATTTTGTATTAATAATCTGCAAAGTAACTAAAGGTATCAAATAAATGTAGTGGAGTAAAAAGTACAATATTTTTCCTTTGAGATGTAGTGAAGTAGAAGTATAGAATAGAAGAAAATGGAAATACAAGAACTTCAAAATTGTAAAATACTTGAGGAAATGTGCTTTTATTTTCAACCACTACATAACATTTATGTAAACATGCAAGTCAAATTTGTCTCTAGATAATGTGGTGGAATCAGTCGCTGTAGTCTGCTGCATCACTTTCTTAACTGCAAGCTAATGAAGTTTAAGTTCTTGCTTCAGTGCACCTTTTGTTGCCTAGCAGGCAAATAAGAGGACCTTATAGCACCGATCAATAATGTATAGAGACTCTGCAGGTCGCGTAATTTATAGGTTGCATTTAAAAAAAAAAAAAGAAACTACAGAAACAAGAACAAGTGAGGAGCTTGTTGTACACGACCTGTGAGAGGGTACGCTGTATGTACAGTTAGATGTCTGTATAATAAGACATCATTTACACTCTAGTTACAGGATGAAGTCGAGGGAAAATGACTGGAAATACAACAGTGACAATATCAGCTCCACTTAGACCTTCACACCATGAATGGAAAAGACTTCCTTTATTAATTAAATTAACTTTCCTACCTCCAAAACATCTGCTTTTCACTTCCCATATCCTCGATAGTTAACACAGGGGTTGGCTGTTAAAAACAAAAGGAATTAAATCTATTGTTATAATAGTGTTTCATCCCCTGTCCTAACTTTTCATTCTGCAACAGAGTAAAGACAAGTGCATTTTCTGCAACCCTTAGTAGTAGAAGAAGAACAAGATAATACTTTGTCTACTTTTTTTGTGCAAAAGACAGAAATGTGTCTTTGGTTTGCAAAATCTGCTATTAAAAAGATAGAAAGCACAAACAGAAGTTCCATTAGAAGGAGCAGCAGGTACTCGATGGTGAGGACTGAATGGATGAACATTTTTATACGAGATCAAATTTAGAGGCAGAAATCTTCCTAATTCAATCCGTGGTCTAATCATCTTGCTCCCAAACGTCTCACTAGCAGAGGTCAACTTATTAAACATGTCCTCTAATTTGGTTAAAGTTACATTTGCTTTAATCGGAAATGAAGCAGTTAACCAAGTTAAGCTGATTTACTAAATGGATTTCCAGTTGAATCAACAACTATGTAGACGGGGGTCTTGTAAACAAACGGTACTGGATGTGTGTCCGTATTCAGGAGGCAAATCCTCTCTGGGTGCCGGCTGTAATAAAACCCTGCAGAGTCCGACCACCAGATACTGTAATCTGTTATCATACGACGTATTAGTGTGAGATTATTTTATGTCATAACCTGTGAACACACACTACACTATGTTTGACATAGAGACTACTGTTATATATTGTTTACAGTAAGTAGAAGTATAGAATAAGGCCTCTCCCTGCACACTGATTTACATCACTATTTCTGTTTCTTTATTAACTTCTGTCTTTTCCTTGAGTCTTAGTCCCTCCTGGGGTTGCACCGATACCGGTATCGGGTATCGGGTATCGGGTATCGGGTATCGGGTTCGATACTGTGCTCATGTACTCGTACTCGCAAAACGGCTCCGATACAACGGCACCGATACCACTTTACGATGTTGCGCCCGACCCCATTTGACCTGGATCCCACCTCAGCCTGTTTTGCTTACACCCTCTGACTCGCGCGCGGGTTAGACTCCTTGCTCCGTGTTTCAAGACGGGTCGGGTGGGTTGCCGACATCGCCCCTGACGCCTTTTACGTGGGGGCCCCGTTCCTCCTCGGCTGAGAGAGAGGGCGCAGCGAACCCTTTGTCCATGGTGCGGAGAGGTCCGGGCAGGGAGCGTTGTAAAGCTGCGGCCTCGAGCCACCCTGAGCCTTCCCAAGCCGACCTAGAGCCGGTCGCGGCGCACCGCCTCGTATGTGGGACTCCCCAGCCTGCCGTGTGTCGCTCACACCCTCCAGCTGGCTGTTAACGAGGGTCTTTTGGCACAGAGAAGTACTCGTATCAGTACTCGGCATCGGCGAGTACCCAAATGTAAGTACTTGTACTCGGTCTGAAAAAAAAGTGGTATCGGTGCATCCCTAGTCCTTCCCACCGGGGACGCATGGAGAGACGCAAGGAAACCATGCGAGGAGAGAGGAAACGAGGAAATATGTTTATAGAGACAAGAGACGTCTTTTCCTCTGAAGCGTCACGTGAAGCGACGTCCGTTCATACTCGCCAACCTTGAGATCTCATAAAAAGGGAGGATTTTAAAACCAAAGCGGCGGGTCTGGGGATCCTCCCCAAGATCCTCCCCGCTGGATCAGCTGTCCATCGGCTTTAACAGCTGTAGAGACATTTGTGTTTGCACTGTACTAATAATACTAATGAAGGCACTCCGTTATCTCTGTAGCCCGTTACCTGTTCAACAAACACCTGCACATGAACAACAACCTGCAGTCTGTATTGATACTGTGTTCTGCTTAGAGGTTCAGGAACCATTTCTACTGGCACAATGCGTCTGTATTTATTGATAATCTCATTGTGAATTCATTATTTAATAACCCAGAATATGATTATTGGGTCTTTTTGAACACTGGAAATTATTTATTAGGCTAAATGTTTCAGGGGAAAATGAAATGATGTAACTCATATCAAACCTGACGCTCAGCAGGTTATCAGCCTCACGTGTGAATGAATGGAAATGACGATAAAAGTGTTTCTCGCTGACCGACTCAAGCGAGGAAATAACAAATAAGAGACTTGAGATGCATCCTATGTGATCACCTTCAGCGTGTCAGCAGTGCTTTGTGTGTCACCGGTCACAAGAGGGCACTAAAAGCTGTCCCCACACCAGAGGACATCATCTCCATTTATGTCACTTCCCCTTCACTGGTTTTGACATCACTGTGGGATATTTCTGCTGTCATATAATAACAGCACAACAGCTTTTTCCTTCTTTGCCTCTGGATTCCCTGGACAGTTGTTGGAATAGACAGCTGTTACAGCTGTGTTTTCACAAAGGGCTGTATTGCTAGAGGTGTGTTTGTGTGTTTTTGTGTGTATAGAACAATAAGACAGTTTTCTCTGTTTGTCTCTCGTGTCTCCCTGAACACAAACACACGGCGCCGGATGCTCAAGGACAGAATGAGTGCATGGATGCGTTGTTAGTCGTCACGTTAACACTCTCGCTGCTGCTCACTTGATGTGCCTCAAGGTCCAACCTATTAACTACAGTGTGTTTACACGATACAGTGCTGTGATGTTGGCGCTAACCACCTCTCAGTTTAAAGCACTACAACACATGTGGTTATCAGACTTCTGCCTGTTGACTACATACAGTATGTTTCACATTATTGCTGACTGTGTTTAGTTTGATTCTCCTCCTCTTCCTACAAACGTATGGTTTGCTTTAGAGACATGTTGTCTGTACTGAAGTATTTTATAAAAAACATTAACACTAATATTTATCATTTTATTAAATGCGATATAACGGCGTCACTAAGAATATATCTAGTTGTCTCACAGCTTCACTTTCTATTTCCACTCAGGTCGAGAGAAGAGAAAGGGTCCCATGATCTCTGCCGGCGATGCCGAGTTCCCGCGGGATTACCACACGCTGGCTGGCGGCGGCGGCGGCCGCGGGGCCCGGCGGTTCCCCGACAATACCAACGGGGGGTTCACGTCGTCCTCGCTGGACCGCCGCCACAACTCCGTGGCCGCCAAGAGCCTGGAGGCCCTGAACAGCATCCACAAGGCGGACATCGAACGCCAGCGAGACGCCCTCATGGACCTCCAGAAGAACAAGTTCTCCAACAGCCCCGGCAGCTTGTCGCAGGGCTCCGTCCCGGCTGGACGACAGGTATCCTCCGTGCACCGAATACGCCTGATTAACCGACATCAACAAACACAAAAACAAAGAATCACAGGGGTGTTACGGTATTTCCTAGAATCCTCTTGAGGTCCAGAAGACATGTAGGACTCTCCTGAACCACCTCAATCAGGTCTAATGCTGTTGTTTATCTTGGTATCAGTATGTTCAGTACACACGGTACTTTGAGAATACCAGAAAACACCACGCATACTGACAAATATCAAAGGATCTAGAAGGAGGTTTTACTAACGGGCAAAATAATAAATCATATTAAGTGTTTACATTATCATATCATCATCAGAACTACTGATGCGAACACAAATATAAGATATTATACTGTATATAAGAGTCTGTTTCTGCCTCATTTCCCTGAATAATGTGTGTTTATAGCTGATGTTATTGTTCAGGAATTTAATGTTTGAGATGTGCTTCAATTCCACATTTATGGTCCTGTTTGTTGGTTTGAGTAGGTAGATATACATACACTAGTTTTTATTTTATGCACATTATTAGTATGTGCATGCATGATATGTACATTTGGAGAAGAAGAAGTCATGCAACAGATGTATGTTGTGGCTGATAACGATTAATACCACGAGAGCTCCCATCATTGTTTTGTTTAGACCATTAAATGTTGAATGGAGGACGATGGAACAGCTGAATTAACTCTGGAAAACAAAACGCAGCGTGTCCTGTGTTGTTGGCAATTCTGCGCTCTGAGGATTAATCCGGTTGTCTTTGCGATAATGACCACTTAGAAATGCTGATTATTGTAATTATCTAAACCTTTCTAAAAGTTTTCAACTGATTTTCCAGATGTTTCTTTTTAGTTTTTTTTTTTATTATTATTATTTATCATATAGAACATGATTTTTCAGAAAAATGTATTACAGTATGTCAATATCTATGCAACATGATAGAGGATTTATCTTTTTTTATCTGTTCAAAATGTACCTTTAAAGGGAGATTTGTCAAGTATTTAATCCTCTTATCAACATGGGAGTGGACAAATATGCTGCTTTATGCAAATGTATGTTTATATTTATTATTAGAAATCAATTAACAACACAAAACAATGACAGATATTGATCCAGAAACCCTCACAGGTACTGCATTTAGCATAAAACAATATGCTCCAATCATAACATGGCAAACTGCAGCCCAACAGGCAACAACAGCTGTCAGTGTGTCAGTGTGCTGACTTGACTATGACTTGCCCCAAACTGCATGTGATTATCATAAAGTGGGCATGTCTGTAAAGGGGAGACTCGTGGGTACCCATAGAACCCATTTACATTCACTGATCTAGAGGCCAGAGGTCAAGGGACCCCTTTGAAAATGGACATGACAGTTTTTCCTCGCCAAAGTTTTGCATAGATTTCAAGCGTTATTTAACCTCCTTCCTGACAAGCTAGTACGACATGGTTGGTACCGATGGATTCTTCAGGTTTTATAGTTTCATACGATACCGGTATCTTCACTCTAGCTTTAAAACTGAGCCGCTACAACCTCAATATCACAATTTGCGTTAACGCATTTTTGCATGGACAAATTTGCATTGACAGCCCTAATAAAAACACAAATGCAGCTATGAGATGTTGAGATGTATCAGAGTAACTGCAGCTTGATATAATTTATTCTTTTCATGTCTTTTTGAATATATTAGCATAAAAGTAGTATATTTCAGAAATTTACATAAAAACCTGGGCAACATTTGAATGGAAACAAAACTATTGTTAGGAGGAGATATCTAAAAACCGATCAACAGATTCCTACAGCCAGAGCTTTAATGAGTATCCAGGTATTTTTAAAGACTTATTATCATCGTAAAATAGGTTATTTTTTTTGTAAATGTTTTGCTATTGCGTGTATTTGAATGCAGATCCAGATTATCTGTAGAATAGGAGAGAGAGTGCAGCCTTCGGGGGGAAGGTAGGAGCTCTCTGAGTGCTTTCTGTTTCCACATGTGAACATTTTCTTCCTGGGAGATAATAACGGCACATCGGTGGGCTCGGAAACCCACACAAGCGCATTATGTGGTGAGATGCCTGCGGGGCTTTAGACGCGTGCTCAGTGGAGGCATTTTTATGAGCGGCGTGCTGGGGCAGTAATGGCCACTTTTTGAGCGGTTATTATCTGAAAGAGACGGCGATAGAATTCAGAGAAAAGGATTTAAGTGAGACAAAATGTCAGAATGTGAAATATTAAACTCGGCGCTCCATCAAATCCCGCACCGCTCTCTCCTCTTCATATTCTGCCTTTCATTCTGCCATCAATCACCACTCGCTCTAACGGGATACCTGAGACAGATGGTCCAAACAGAACCGCCGGCTGCAGCTCTTCTCTCTGTGTAGCTTCAAGGAGGCGCTCAGCATTTTGTTTGCTTTTCGTCTGAGAGGGAGTTTAAAGGATTGATGTCAGTTTCATGTCTGGAGCTGGAGTCAGGACGGGGTTAGGCTAGCTTAGCATAAAGACACGAAGAACAGCTACCAACACCTCCAAGGATGTCTTGTTTACACAGTTTATCTGGTTTGTTTAACCTCTATGACTTAAAACAGTTATTAGCCTAGCCTTAGATATATAACTAGTTGGTTATTCAAATAAAATTGTGTCGGCTTTTCCTGCTTCAGCCTCCCGACCTCAGTCGGAGGGAAACAACGGCACCCAGTCGGAGACGATAACGTTTCTCTCTGCGGAGCCCCGTCACTTCACAAGACACAGAAAACCTCTGTTGGTCTGGAGGAGCTGCAGCAGTTATTTCTGCACAAACCTCCACTAGATATTCTCAGACCTACGAAGTCTTCTGCAGTGTGGAGTGTGCGCGCATGCACGTGAGGTGGAGCAAGCTGAGTGAAGGCAAGCAGGCAGAGGAGCAGAGACTCCGGTCCTGGAGACCAAAGCTACGGTCTCCCCCGCGTCCTCCGACCGCGGCCAACACTGTTTAACAGACGGGCTTCACTAGATACAACCAAGAGGTTTTGGTGCTTCCGTGTAGTTTGTGTTGGAGTCTGAGTCTGAACAGTGTAGCCACACGCGAGCGCGCATACGCGAGCGCGCATGGGACACCGACCCGGGTGATTTCTACGTGTAAGAAGTTACAAACAGTCCCTTTAACGTTACGATGCATAGAGAAAATGTAAATGAGTAACAACTTAATGCTTCATCCACACACTCTTGTCACAGCGTAGGAAAGCTCAGCGCTATCACCAGATGAGTGACAACATTGTTCTGTTTTCTGAAAGTGGTATATAATAAGACTGCCCACCATCATGCTTCCTGTAATGAACTTTATGAGCCGCTGAGTGACGGAAATATCATGAGATGTATAGAATGACTGATCTGGATTTAGCTTCGTTTTGGACTCGATGGTACCAAACCTGGCAACCTCACTGTGACGACAAGACGAGTCACTCCGACATCATGTCATTTTTACATTTCTGTTCATGTGTGGATGTAACAAATGACATACGTTGTGTTAATTAGGAGCTTTAGACGTGTTGATAGGTGTATTTATTGGAGTTATGTTAAGGATGATCGAATTCCAGCTATGATTTTAGCCCCGCCTACAAAATCCTGAACACAAAACTAATGAAAACCAGTGTAACGGCCTAACTCCACAATCCAGTACTACAATGTTCACAGTCTTTGCACATGTTTTCAGTAACTATTCTCTCGGGAAAGAAAGAAAGAAAGCAAAAAGATGTCCTTTAAGTCTCCTTCTCCAAAACCTCCGTCAGCTTCTGTCCATCACCGTCTCCGTCTGCTCTCATCATCTCCTCCTTCCTCTCCACCCACTCTCTGCTCTTTCACGTGTCTGTTTACCCAAACCACACCATCTATCTCCTGATGAAAAAGGTGGACTGACACCGTGAGAGAGAGAGAAAGAGAGAGACAGAGAGAGAGAAGAACAGGTGGAGTCTGCTGTCGTCATGGCAACCCACCGTTTTTCCCTTATAAGGCAACTGGGTGATATCATATGGTTGGGGTTGGCAATGCCTGGGCTCTGGAAAGAGGCACACGCTGTACTGAGTGAGAGGTAACAGCGGCAGGAGAGAGAACGAGCGACAGCGGAGGAGAAGAGGGAGGGTTTTTTTTATGTCAGGGACGAGAGAGGGTGACGGATATAGAGAAAGAGAGAGAGAGAGAGAGAGAGAGAGAGAGAGAGGGGAAGGGACAAGACAGGAGGAGGAGGAGGAGGAGGAGCAGGAAGAGATGCTGACTGCCTCTGAGGCGCTACTACGGGTACCAGCGAGGGGGGACTGTGGCGGATCCTCAGGGCGCGGGAAAGACACAGAGCCGCAGTGCAAAGAAAAAAAAATCAAAAAGATGGAGAGGAGGGGAGGAGGAGGAGGAGGAGGAGGAAGAGGGAGGCGTGTGGAGCGGGAGGATGCGCCAGGCGGCCGACCTGCTCATTAAGTAGCAAACGGTAACTCTCTCTCTCTAACCCCGTGTTTGCATCCTCAGCTGTCGCCGTTCCTCTGTGGTGCTGCCATGACTGTGTGACGCTGCATGAACGATGATGTAAACTGCAGGACTGTATGTGTGTGTGTGTATGTGTGTGTGTGTGTGTGTGTGTGTGTGTGTGTGTGTGTGTGTGTGTGTGTGTGTGTGTGTGTGTGTGCATCTTCTTAATGTATGTGGTGGCATGTGACAGGTAGACCGGATGAGTGTTTTTAGGGGAGGGTCCGTGTGCTCCCTGAGCAGGCAGGTGTTGACCAGGTGTGTCTGTGCTGCCGCAGTGACGTGTGATCATGTATGTGCATGTCAGAAGAAATGTGTGTGCAAGCAAACATAAGTGTGTGTGAGTGAGTGCACATGTGTTTGTGTGTGTGTGTGTGTGTTTGTGTGTGTGTGTGTGTGTGTGTGTGTTTGGGCTGGAGAAGAAAAAAAAGAAAAAGAGGGTGGGTACAAAGATGGCTACTTGGCATGCAGGTCAGGCTCGCATGTCTCTCTGCTCATCCCTCTCTGGTGTCTCTAAGCGCTGTCTGTCTCCGTGCATATGTGCGCTCTGGATTTCAGCTCAAGTGATTGAGAAATATTGCAGGCAGTAATCACTGAGTCACGGTGCATAGGGGGCCTGTTTGTGTTAGATGAGACAGGTTTTATGTCCCCCCCAAAAAAAACAAAAAAAAACGTCCGCTTGTTGGTGCATTAAATTATTTGTGGCGGTAGAGTTCCAATTTAAGGTGAATAAATCAAGCGAGTGGGTGATTACCCGGCACCCAGCTCTGTCTGAATGACAAGATATACTGGGGGGATTTATAACACAATGGGTGCTTGACTTTTCACAATTATCAGCTGCTTGTTTCTGTGAGGAGGGCGATAATATTAACGCCTATTTCCCAGTTGTCAGCTTGTAATTATGAAGCAGCCGCGTGCAGGTCCTTCAAAGGTGAAGACGTGAAGTCAGCTGGAGGTTGTAGAGGTTCATAGCTCTGTTTTCTTGAGACATTATGCATGATTATTATTCTTTAACAAAGCAGAAATAAAGTGGTGAGAAATGGACGTAAGTAGGGACTTTAGTGATTGCAAACTGTCAAAGTGAACGAGATAATAACGCCACTAATTTCTTTAACATGTCAATGCAATCGATATTTTAGAGGTTGTAGCTCAGTTTTAAAGTTAGGAAGGAAGGAGGTTAAATAACGCTCCAAACTTACGCAAAATTTTGGTGAGGAAAAAACTGTCATGTCCATTTTCAAAGGGGTCCCTTGACCTCTGACCTCCAGATGTGTGAATGTAAATGGGTTCTATGGGTACCCACGAGTCTCCCCTTTACAGACATGCCCACTTTATGATCATCACATGCAGTTTAGGTCAAGTCATAGTGAAGTCAGCACACTGACACACTGACAGCTGTTGTTGCCTGCTGGGCTGCAGTTTGCCATGTTATGATTGGAGCATATTGTTTTATGCTAAATGCAGTACCTGTGAGGGTTTCTGGATCAATATCTGTCATTGTATTAAATACTTGACAAATCTCTTTCAGTGCTGCTTTTGTGGTGATTCTTTGTGGAGAAACTTTTACAGATCTGTCGATAAAATCAACTACTGGATTAGTCAACGTTGCACGTGACTAACGACTGACGTGACAAAATAAGTCAACGTCACTTAGTTAGTTTCTCCTGGTTGAAAGTGACCCGTCCACCACAAGCCCACAGGAAGAGCGCCGGTTGTTAATGTCAAATGGCCAAACGGCGGTACTGCAACTTCCGTGTCCGTCACGTGATGCCATTGGGCCAAAAAATACTTTTTCTCATACACTTACATCGGGAAAGAGATGTCTGTAACTCAGCGGATAATTTTTGTTTGAGGTAAATAAACCCTTAAATAGCCCTTATTTAAATCATTAGGTTTTTAAAACTGTAAAATGAACGAATAGCTGAATCCAGAGTTATTTCCCTTCTTTCTTTCATGAGAATGAGACCCAGACCGAGGCTGGAGCGCAAGCTGTGACGACGGCGTGACCGAGTCATGTGACCGAGCGGACTCTACTCTGATGTGACGCTGAGCAACTTTCATAGGAATGAACGGGGCCCCGCCTCCAACGCTGTATCCAGTTCTCTTTATACATCCATGATCCACTAGTGGACTCTCACGCTATTAATACTACGTCACTTGCGAGCTCTCCATTGCTCGCTACAATATTAACTGTTACGCCGCCGAACGGCATGCTGGGTACAGCTAGCTCTCCTACGATGTTGATGCAAATGCTGCGTATACTCTCGCATGGCAGGAGTATTGCTCAGGACCCAAGGAAGCGCAGTGTTGAGTGTTAAGTTGTTTGGATGAGCGGTTCTGGAGAAAGCTGCAAGCAGTTGGAGTATAGAAAACACATCACACGTGATCTCAGACACATTTCAAGACTTAAATGTGTGATATACTGTATGCATGTGGTCACCCTCAAATAGATTCACTAAATGGAAGTTAAACACTTTGATAAATATGATTTGCTGATGTAGTTTTATGTAAGTGTCAACCGCACTATTCTGCAAAATATGAAAAAAGAGGGATTTAAGGACAGAAAGGCTAAAAGCATATCATTTAGGAAGCAGAATGTGGCTGTTTAGACTTTAACTGTTGGATTAAATATGCTGGGTGGCGTCTTATCAGGTATGATTGTGCTGTTTTTGGTCAGCGGTCTTGGACTGAGGCCGACAAACCACACAGAGCTGTGAAATCTGGGTCACGGCAGCCCACAGGCCTGTTGGTCTTTCTTTCACAAACCCTCTTTACTTCCATCCTTCAACTCCCATTTTCAAAATGAAGTGAGATGGATTTCAAAAGTTGCGACTGAGGTTTCGGGAGAGGAAATATTTGGTGGATCCAGGCAGCTCCCAGAACAGCTGCTCAAACATGAATTAAGTTCCACCTGCACCGTAGCTTAATTATTAAGGGAATTTTGAAAAGCTCTCGCAGCATATGTGGTGCAGTTTAACCGCACAGACAACATTAACTCACCTTTACTTTTCAATTTGAAGTTACTCAAAGTGCAAGTCAGTGTTTGAATTAATGCAGCGGCAGGAAAATGGTTGCAAATCGTTTGTTGTGACAGTTATTTGTCGATTTGAAGACTTCTACGTGGCAACCAAAGAGGCGCTGAGAGTGAAAAAGGTACAAATATCAGAGTCAGCTTTACATACAAGGATCCGGGTTTATTTACACTATACAGTTATTGCACTGGGATTGTTCCTTACACTGTTATACTGTATATCAAATATTTAACACAGTCCACTGTAAGTATGTTTTAGAAGTGCTGTTAAGCTGGGAACAGATAGAACGGGTGTTTTCTTTCAACATTTCAAGTTTAATTTGATAAACGTTCTTGTTCGCTATAAAGAATTTTTGAAGAACTGTGACGTTTGGCTGAAGCTTTCCATAGAAAGTTGATCTATTCGGATGTCAAGAGAACCGACACTTTGGTACCAAGTCAATACCAAAATAGTACTGTACAAGCACTGCAGATACGCATGCTGTATCATGTTTCAGTTTGTTTGACCGGAGACACGGCGGGGAGAAAAAAAGCGCTCAAAAGCATGACGCTGCTAAACCTGAGGGGACGCACCCTATTCTACCCCTGATAATGCGACACTGTGAACAACAAATCTGTGTTGAAATCAACAGGAGGAGAGTTAGTAACGTTAGCTGTGAGCAGCCGGTGGGCAGCACAGTCCTGATTGGTTAAATAACGGAGCTACTGACGTAAATGGAGGTGCCATTGAGTTATTATTATGAGGCGTTCAAACGCTGCTCAGGAAAAATGACTATTGGGCGAAGGTAAATTACAACGTTATCATGTTCAAATGTTTTCACAGCAATATAAAATAGATAATAGAGATGGAATTATGTCCTGTGTACACTAGATCTAAGTGTTTATTGTTTTGTTTTAGTTTTTTACCGTGGTATTGTATTGGTATCGAGAATTGTGGAATTTCACTGGTATTGGTATCGACTATTAGATTTTGGTATCGTGACATATCTACTATAAAGTAGTTGGAGAATTTAATTTGTATTCACTCGTCTGTCAAAACACGAAGATGCTTCTCTTTTCTCTGTTGCAACCTGCAACCGGGGTCTGAAGCGCCAAATGCGGGTAAATTGTTGGGAGTGGCGGATAAAATCATCAGTCCATCCGCTACTTTGGCAGGCAGGGAAAACGTTATGGATGGGAATAAAGAATCGGTTCCTGTTGATCACTGAACGCAATCGTTTCTTTCTTGTTTTTATTCAATAGCAGTAAGTTCAGTCGTCCAGAAAACAGTGAAAATATCTTGCGATGATAATGAACCTGTTCACAGGTGTATGAGATGTTTTGGACTAAAAACAGCTTCAGAGTCAGAGGAAACTAAACTAAGTTATCGTACCGTATAAAACAGCCACACAAGGTCACCTCTCTTGGAGTACAACCACCCATTCTCTCTTTTATACCTCTTTCTGTCTCACTGGTGTCGCGACTTTAAAAAGAGTCTGAATCAAGTAATGCAAAGACCTTGTGAGTTTAGATCCGTTTTCTCATTCAACTCTCGCCAGTCCAACATAATGAGTGGAAACTGTTCAGGAAATAGTGGTTGCTCTATTAGACTTCACACAGGATATGTTTCATTCAGGAGAGAATGAAAGATTCCTGAGTGGGTACAGTGTCTAAAGGGCTTCAGGGTGCTGCTGAAGGCTACATTCAAAACACAAAGAACTTATGAGTAGATGATTGATTATTGATGCAGATAGCTAATCAAAAAAATTGATGCAAAATCATTCCGGTCACAACTGGAAGGAGGGAAACTCCATCATCTCAGTGGAGGTCGATCAGCTTTTCTACTTATCAAGCAACGCTGCTCCTCTTCGTAGGAATATAAGTATGGTGATATTCTATATTTGTATTATTTTAAAGACCAAAACCAACACTGAGAGAATCTACTAACAGGTATCATGTCTGTATCAAAGCCTGACATCTTATTCCTCTGTGTCGTACGTATGTACTTAGGTACGTAGGTACGTCCGACCGACCCGTTCTCGTGAGCACGATATCTCAGGAGTGCATTGATGGGGATTTCTTCAGCTTTGGCACAAACGTCCACTATGAATTTGGACTCAAGGATAAAATTATTCGATTTTGGTGGTCAAATGTCAAAGGTCAAGGTGACCTAACAAAACGTGTTGTTGGCCATAACTCAAGAATGACAGACATGGATGTAAACTGCAACTTGACTTGTTGGCGGAGGCATACAACCACGAGGCGGTAATTCTAGTTAATTTAGTCATGCAGTGTGTTCCAATCCGCGTACTTCTGTACTTACACTTACTACTTTGAGTGCATAAGTGCGTTCACACTGGGAAGTACGGCAAAATGCAGTGCACTCAAAGTACCCGGATGTTGTACTCAAACGGTCAGATGGTTGAGTGTGGAACGCTGGAAACTTTCCACACTCAACTGTCGCCATCTTGGCTACGTAGCGGAAGGGGTGGAGCCACGACCACTATTCAAACATACGTAGATAACAGAATAAAACAATACAATACGTAAACATACCGGTGCATTTTCAGCCAACAGGAGGACACATCGTAGGCGACGACGTTGGAAACGTAATTTCCACGCTGCTTTCATTTTTTTCAGAAGATATTTTGGCGGGTAGCGAGCCGCGGTCAAATGTTGCGATCGTCATTTCCAGTCAGTGCGCCGCAGAGTATTCGATTTGAGACGACCCTACCCCACTGAAATTTACGCACTACTCAAGTAAGTACAGAGTACACAAAGTGCACTACATTGAAGTGTACTTCTGGAAGTACGTGGATTGGAACACACTGTTGGTCTTGTGTCAAATGTCTTTGTTAGTTTTTATCATATTTAGTCATCCTGTTTTAGTCCACTAAAAGTCTGGGCATTTTAGTCTTGTTTTAGTCAAAGGAAACCGTAACTATTTTAGCATAGCCTAGTTTAAGTCAATGAAAGCTGTTAACTTTAATCTAAGTAAGTCGTCCTCATCCTTTAATGTGGGCACTTTGCAACCAAGGAGCAGAAAGATTGTCTGAAGGTTTTCCTTACCTGTGATTGGTGTATTGAGTCGATGGAACAAACTGAACCATGAAAAGCAGTACACAGTATGTGGATAGGGTTGTCTACATTAGTGGCTGAACGTATTAATTATTATGCATCAACTGAACGTCACGGATGAGCTCAAATGCAGCCTCAGCCGCTGCGTCTTGAACAATCAGAAGGACGTTGACCTGAACGTTGGCCTCGTCCCAGATGAAGTGAAAACGGCAGTTTCTTAATCCAGTGTGTGCATTGCTTTAATCCTGCTCCTGGGTCCACGCCAGCCACGTCTTGGCTTCGGGAGAGCGAGGGGTGGAATTTAGGAGCTCCATCATTAGTGTGTGTGAAGTCACTGTAAACATTTGATTAATTGCTGAGAAGCAATTACAAGCAATTAAAGTCCTATTATGATGGCAGTGAAGGACAACGCAAGTTAATCTGGCTATCATCACAATAATTAGCCCATCATTTTCTCAGCAAGCCTAATGTGTAAAAAAAATAGGCCATTTATTGGTTCACTACACTTCGTGGTCATTTTAAGGAAAGTGGTGGAGACATTTTGGGGCGTACCGCACTCGCTGCGTAGAAATAATGCACCATTTAACCTTTGTTAGTCTCACTTTGTGGTATCTCTTACGTGTCTTCACATGGGAACTGAGTGACGAAGCTTTTTCTCTGCTTCTACCCAGCCGTGGATGTTTTTGTAGAGTTGGTGTTTTGCAGCTTAACACATGAGAAAATGTCTCACACTTGATCCTTTTTCCTCTCTTTTCCCCTCCCTGTCCCTTTTCTGTCTCCTTTGCTCTTTGTTCCCCCCCCCCCCCCTAGCAACAACCAAACTACTGGAGCTTCAAGGTCAGTGCCAATACTGTGTTAGTGTTTCAGCGTAAATCTGTCCCACTGTGTGGATTTGTCTCTTAATAGGATAACTTCTCATTGTGTCTTTGCATGCCTGCTTGCCTTTTTCTGCGTCGCATTCAGTGTTGGTCACATGTTGGCGCACACGTTTGTGTTTAACTCTCTCTTGTACAGTACTGCTGCATGCTGGGGCATTTCTGTCTCAGCAAGTAAACAGAATGCTTGACTAGAAAGGGAGATTGATTGGTTGTGTTTGAATTGAGCCCTGCTCTTTAGATTTCTGTCCTTCTGTGGGAAATACGATGTGTGGTCTAGTTTAGCTGGAAATCAGCTGGTTAGAGGTCACATTTCTGCTCCTGCTTCCCTAAATCCTTCGTCTATAAAGGCACTACAAGCCCAACATAGTCTATTTCCACACCTGTGATGCTTGTGAAGCCAATCAGTTAAGAATGGGAACGTCCTCCTCCGATAATAACAAAACTCTTAAATCAACATATTTCTTTGATCGATGGGAAAAATATTAAGTTAACTGCTCGTAGAAATCACCACCGCAGCTTCGGGATGTCACGAGAACCAATACTACATTTTGAAAACGTGACTTTCCCTGATAATGCTACATTGCGAACAACAAATCTGCGTTGAAATCGGCTGGACAAGAGCTAGTTAACGTTAGCGGTTGTGCGATACTGTGTCGATTCTCCAAAACACTGTAAATGATTATTAATTACTGAAGTTAAAGGTTGTAGCGGGCTCAGTTTTAGTGAAGCTAGAGTGAAGATACTGGTATCATCAGCTTCAATATGATGTCATCAGGATGGATATGCCACTCGACTACTGATTGGTCAACCCCCTTAACAAACTAAAATTGGCTAACGTGAAGTCAGACTGAAATGAAATGCCAAATAAATCTGATTTTCAGGTTAAGTCTGGCAGGTTTTTGTCCATGTCGGTCAGTCTTTCCATTAGTTCATCCAGACTGAAATATCTCAACAGTTATTGGACGGATTGCCATGAATTTGACACGTGTTGCTGGACAAAATAAGGAATAACTTTTGGTAAGATATCATATGAACCGTTGTAGGAGGATACGTTGGATAACTTTAATGACCTCCTGACTTTTCATGTTGCTTCGTCATCTATTCGTGCCCCCAACATGCTGCGTGTGCTGGCTGTGCTGCACGCACTTTTTTTATTTATTACAATTCAAGCACATCATACTGTAGGTGTGAAGTTGCTCTTAATGTGCCTCACTTGCAGGTTTGACTGCCTCCAGGCCTCGGGGGCGGTTACACCTGGGTTATTACTTGATTAGCTGGACGAGAGCTTCTGAGCAATCCCAAGTGTAGAAATGGAGACAGCTGTGAAAGTGCTGTGTGGTGAAAGATTATTCATGCCCTCTTATTTCTTAAGGTAATATTAATGTAATCTGTACTGTAGTACAGCGTTTACCTAGTGACAGGAAATATGAGAGATGGGATTAGTCGTCCTCGTGAGCCAAATTTAAGCCCACGCTGTTACAAACACATGGTTTGCCTCCAGGATTTTTTGAACCACTCGGTTGCCTCTGAAAGTATGCCACCACCACCACCACCAATATGAAACCTCATTTTCAGTTGGAGTCAGACATTTCTACCAAGCACTGGCGAGCATGGGATGTAAATAGTGTGAAATGTGAAATGCACAAGTTGATGTGAAAATGGAGCCGTTAGTGGTCATCAGTCGCTGCCAGCTTCATGCTGCCTATTATTAGTCTGTAGCTGCAGCTGAAGCATTACACTACCAACTGGTTTCCAAACTGGAGGATTTGATTCCCATTAAGTGGAAACATTAATGCAAAGAAGAAATTAAAGAGTGAGTGAGTGTGAACTTATGAACCGAGTCAAAACTGCTGGAAGAAGTGGGCTCAGTCGTTCAGAAGAAGCTTATTCAAAGTGAGAATGTAATCCTACCAGTTACTCAGAGCGGCAAACATACAGTAGGTTCTTCCATGTGGTCAAAGTATAATGAGCTCATCATGTTTAAAGGGTCAGTACCGTTAGTGGTAACGACCATGCAGAAATGTTTGGATTAATATGCCCATATTTTGGCTTCCCACAATTAAATGAACATGATCGACTTCGATATTGACGTTTAAAATGCTCCGCTCATAGAAAACTCTGCTGCGTAAATCAAGCGCTTCCTAAACTATCAATCAATCAGCAGCAGATTGAAGCCGGCCGGTTGTTAGCAATCCCATATATCTGAATTTTTGCCGATCACACACACGTGCAGCCGCCACATGATGGTTTTACGTCGGCGCACAGATACAATTTGTAGCAACTGTAAGTCTAAAATAAGCCGCGGAGGAACAACCTTTAAAACATCTGGAACAACTAACTTAATCAGACTCTTATTATACTGTAATTCATTCCCATGATGCTGCTCAGATTAATCACAGTGAGCGGCTCGTCTGCTGACAGCACGGAGCACATTATGGTGCGTTCAAGCTCTACTCAGTAAAAATGAGTATTGGGCTATGGTAAATTATAACGCTGTCATGATGCGTTCAAATGTAATCTTGTAAAATGTAGTTTTTGGAGAGAAACTTGAATAAATCCAGTTGTTTGAAGGAGATGTTTTCAGAGTAATATAAAATAGATAATAGAGAAGGAATTATGACCTGTTTAAGTTCCTAACACTACCTCTAAGCAGCTTAGAATTTATAATTAAAATTAATAATGGCAAGATTTTAATGCAAATAATCACCATAGATGACTATAACAATGTAAAAGGATAACATTTACAATTTTTGACGGTTGGAATGCAGCACAACACGGAAGTGAAAGCAGCATTATGTTTATTTAAATTTGAAATTGCAATAAAAAATATTTTGTTGAATAATCATGATAAATAATCGTGATTATAATTGTGGCCATAATAGCGCAGCCCTACTTTCTCTCCACAGAAATGGTTGACAATATGTTTTGTGGATCATCATCTGGAGTCATTGAGACACTAGCCGTGTTTCCATTCAACTGTCAAACGAATTTTAAGCAAACTTTGCAAAAAATCAATGTGAATTTGACGGCGTGTTTCCGTCAACTGGTGTGGAGCGAATAAACTAGTCTACAGCGTAGTTTGATCAGAAGTTGGCGTATAGCATAACATTAAAGGTATTAGAGGTTTTAATTAGTATTTTATTGATATTTTTGCATGAACATTGTCACATTTTGTTAACAAATGACTCCTATATACAACAAAACAATAATATTAATATGAAAATAAAATATCTACAAAATAATAATAAAATACAAAAATAAATCAAATACATATTCCTATATTAGTCTGCAGCATGATGTAATCTAATTTACAAGCAGCAAATTAACATTTAGACACATAAAGAGTGTATGCGATTATTGTTTGATAGAAAATATGTGTGTTTTTATTTCGGAAAGTTCAAAGTAAACATTTGAACTGGTTTGGAAAAGAAAAGAATCCTACAAATGTCAGTGTTTCCCTCATCTTGACGGACTAATGCAACGATTCTGTTCAGAGCAGCACAACGCTGTAATGCATTATGAGTTCCACCTCAGACTTGAATACATTAGTCTCATTGAACAGAGCCTTTTGACCCCGTACTTCTGTGTAGCCGGTGGGAGATCGTACCGTTATGCATATGCTAACCTAAGCACTTACTGCAGCTTACAGCATCTTAACCATAAAATGACTTGATATTCTGAAAGGCTCTTTGCATACCTATCGCTGATGCAGCGAATATAAACACCGCTGAAGGATTCTCTGAAATGGAACAATAGAGAAGCTGCTGCTTTAGAAATAAATGAAATATAAATGTTTCATAGCTATTTTACAGTATGTACTCTTCAAATGTTAAAAGGCTGCTATTCTGTATTTTTCTTGTCATCAAATCCCATAAAAAGACCAAAACAACAATGACATATTGTGTTTGTATCACAGCATGATATCTCTTCTTCCTCTGAGCCGTAGAGCTCCATTAAAAACACATCAATGAGTGTCACCGTGTCACTGGGTGACATAATCCTTCATCACCATCAACACACACTGTAGTTTATATGTAGCACGTCTCTTAACAAGGTTAGTCAGTGAAGTTAACGTAAACCACGACCGTTTCCTAACCCTAACTAACTGTTTGTGTTGCCTAAAACCCAACGTCCTGTGAAAACAGAAGTTTATTTTGTAAGGACACGATGCATGTAACGAGCATATATTGACACGCCGTCCCTGATCCGTCGAAAAGTGGGGGTAGGGGTACCCCTTGCGTCGGTCTCCGATGCCGAGGGGCGTTGACCAAACGGCGGTATCTGACGAGTTGGGAGTGAGAATGTGTTGGAGGGGTTCTCAGTCGGTTGCAATCTGCAACCACACCACTAGATGTTGCCAAATCCTACACACTGTACCTTTAACGTAACGTGTTTTTAAAGATTTACATCTTTTGTTACATATTTTGGGCTTGAGGCTGAGAAGTATTGAGAGTAGGGATGCACCGATACCACATTTGGGTACTCGCCGATACCGAGTACCGATACGAGTACTGATACGAGTACTGATACGAGTACTTCTCTGTGCCAAAAGAGCCTCGTTAACAGCCAGCTGGAGGGTGTGAGCGACGCACGGCAGGCTGGGGAGTCCCGCATACGAGGCAGTGCGCCGCCACCGGCTCTAGGTCGGCTTGGGAAGGCTGAAGGGTGAAGAAGGTGCTTCCCGGGGCCGTGGACAAAGTGTCACCGGGGCGGACTGTCGTCAGTGCGCCCAGGGCGAGGCTCAGCCCGCGTAAAAAGCGTCGGGGGTCTGCGGCGATGTCTGCAACCCACCTGACCCGTCTTGAAACACAGATCAAGGAGTCTATCGCACGTGCGAGTCAAAGGGTGCAAGCAAAACCCCGTGGCGCAATGAAAGTGAGGGCCGGTGCACCATCAGGGAGGTGGAGCGTGAGCGGGTGCGATAGGACCCAAAAGATGATGACGAGAGGTTAACGTCACGTTGCCGTAAAGTGGTATCGGTGCCGTTGTATCGGAGCCGTTTTGCGAGTACGAGTACATGAGCACAGTATCGGACCCGATACCCGATACTGGTATCGGTATCGGTGCATCTCTAATTGAGAAATAGACGAACATGGAACATGAGATGGTTTTCATCTTCTCATTATGATTGTCAAGACAAGTATAGAATAACGCCAGCTTTATCTTTTAACACTGACACAACAATAAGAGCATGATAGTCCTGATGATTAGAATGTGCATTCTGTCCGCCTCTGTTATTTCATCATTTGCATAATCTTTCCATATTGTTTGTGGCGTGCGTTCCTCTTCGCCATGTACAGCAGCAGCAGCTCTCTCAGTACGTCTCCCTCGTCTGTTCAGCTCGTGACAAACACACATGCTGCTTTTTTTTTTTCCTTTTCCCAATCTCCTCCTTATTTGTTGCCGGTCGGCAGCTCATACAGGATTGGTTATCGCTCCCCTTCCTCTCGGGGAGTCGGGGGTGTCTCGTCTCTTCTGATGCAATAGAAACCCCTGCAGCAGAGCCCCGCTGTGCTGGTGTGTGTGTGTGTGAGAGGGTGTGTGTGTGTTTAATAGTCTCCCCTTTGATGTTTCATTGGTTTACCAGCTTACTAAGTGCACACACAAGCATGGAGATACTCCCACCGTACATTAGCAAACAATTATGGTATGTTGGATGCAACTGCACACATAGCTGTGCAGCGGTCATGAGAGCTGTGGACGTGTTATCGCTCACACATGTTCCCCCACATCCTCACACAGAAGGGCGGGTTTGGTGAACACGGATTCAAACAGCAGCCTGCTGCCGCTGACACTGTCAGAAACACAATGGAGCAGAGTGCTGCATAATTCTCTCCTTTTCATTGCACCCGGCCTCACTTATACAAATATTAATGCTCCATTCTGCGTCTCTTGTGCTCTCGTCTTTCTGTCTGGAGTGGCCAAAGTAATCACAGCCCATTGTCTTGTCCATTCGCCTGAATCCGTCCCACACTGTGGACTCAAACAGGGAGAGGAGGATCCGATTGAAGCCGGCTCCAGTATTCCAGTTTTATTCATCGGCCGTCTTCATTTCCGCAGGAATTATTACGAAGCCTATTTTTCTTCGGCTTGTTAAAGTTAACCACCGAGCAAGAGCAGAGGAAATAGTTAATTTAAAAAGAAATATCATCGCTTCGTCCTCAGAGCGTTCTATAATACCATACGTACTTCACCTCATTACCATACATATTACCACTTCACCTCACTTTTTGTGTCGGGGAAATGTAAATGATGGTGGTACTTGAGCTATTTTGCATATTTTATTACCTTTCAAAAGTTTTGGGTCATATTTGTTGAAACCGTGTTGAATCCTGGAGCCTCTTTAGCGGGTGTTTCCCATGACGACGGTGCAGAGATGACGTGTGCAACTGACGAGGGAATATCAAATATCTGACGAGGTTGTTTTTTCTTTGTCAGTGTTTCCCAGAGGGAGGCCCGCCACGGTTTCATATTGAACTTCAACTTGACGGGTCAGAGACGGCCGCTCGTGGGAGGATCCCCTTGTGGAACCTCTCTCCGGTGCCGGCCAGCTCTCGCTCGGCGCATTACCTCCGTGGCAGTGCACAGGGACCAGCTCTCGGTCCTCGGTGACCTTTACAGCAACCCTTGCCCGAACCTCATCGCTTCCCGTGGCTGTGGACTTAAATTAGTGCTCGCTGTGGCCTCTCTCTCCCTGCAGGGAGGGACGAGGCTCCCGGCACGACTGATAACCGCGGTGGACTGTCCTCAGTGCACAGGGGTGTCTGCGGCGATGTCCCAGCCCACCGACCCATCTTGAAACATGGACCCAGTCTCGTTTACCATGTTTCATGGGTGTTACCTTTTTGCCGTGTCATCACCGTTCATATCTATAAACGAATATGTTCATTCTCAAATTTCTTCATAGATCTAGCCTCTTCATTTTGCTCTCGAAGTGCAACAGATTGATGCATTTAACTTTACACTTTACAATTTGTTGTTTTTCCATTTGGAAAGAGGACGGTAGTTAGCCTATCTTGCTAACTTCTTGTTTTGCCTGTAATGAAATTATATATTTTACAATCCGTTTTTTTTTTTAAGATAAACGTGTTTAGCCACAGACGGGGTCAGGCTACGTACTATGTACTGGTTTTGGTCTTTTCGTGGGATTAGTTGACGATGACAAAAATACAGAACATCTTCGGCCTTTGGCTGCATTCATACCAGATCAGGCGTTGTGGTGATTCACCGTAGGGTTGAGCAGCGGTGTGGGACATTCACTTTAATGGCCCATTAATTGCGACGATTAACGTCTTTTGTTTCCTCTTGGCTGGATTGCCCGTTACGTGATTGGCCACCACGGCGTGACGTTGGGTTGCTTTTCTCCAAAAGTCTGTTTCTACTTTTCCGCCGCAGGCCGCTGTGTTTCTTTTGGTACCCCCCTGCGGCCGCCGCAGCCCAAATGCGGCTACCCCCATTCAAAATTAATGCAGCCATATCCTTTTAATTACAGTCCAGACATCATCAGTTGGTTCCAAAACTGGAAAAACACCAAGTTAGGAGCGACATCACTGCAGTAAAAATAAACCAAATGTAAATTTCTTCACTACAGTGGAGGCAAAGTATAAGAAGTAAGTTTGTGCATCATACTGTACAATCATGCTGATTATTTGTCTAATCAACCAGGTATCCCAATCATTCATGCCTCAGATTGTGGAGGCAATTTCTGTAAAGAAGGACTCGAAAATCAAGAGAGAGTCTTTTAAAGGTTTAATAAACACTTGCAAGTGGGCAAACAAACAACCATCAACATAAATGTTCAGGGCTGAGAGCCCTGAGTCTCTCCGTTTCGCGACATTTATACCCTTGCGTGCATGCTCACAGTCATATATCTCATATTGTCTGTCTGACTGACACTTCTGTCCTTTTTAGGGTTACTTGTCCTCAAATAGAGGCTACAAGTTCGTTGACTAAGTATGCAACAACGAAACACAAATAGGCCTTAAGGGCAATGAGTGTAACCTGTCATGACCTTAGGAATGTGCAGCATGTTTGCATTTTTCCAGCACACAGATGAATCCAGTTTTTTGTTCTCTCTTTGGATCATGTATGTTTGCATCACGGCTTTTCAGTGACTTTCCAAACTGCACTGTAAAAAATCTATATTTGAGAGTTACCATTGTGATTCTTTACCCAGCAGTCATAAACAAGATGCTGCGATAACAAATAGAGTCGTCTGCAAACATCCACAAACCAACTTTTTAGAGGATTAGTGTCACTTCAGGGAGGCTGGAAGCTTCTCATGGTCTGGTATACAGAATGTGACCGGAGCGTGTTCTATACAGAGAGGCCTCCCCAGACATCCGCCGCCATATACGTCCCAGTGAGCTAGCTGAACTCCAACCCATTCAGACTAACGCTTTTGTTGCCCTCGTGCTGTTTTGCTGTTGATATGATGCTCAGTGGAAAATCGCTATTCCCCAATCTGACTCTGAGAATAGCGGGAGTTTTTTCAACCGCTAAAAGGCTTAGGAGTCCGACCGCTGCAGTGCTCCCCCGACCGGCTCGCCGGCTGGCACGGTGCTGAGGCACGTGGCCAAAATCACTTATTGACACTTCACCGCCATCTGCCAAGACTACAAGGTTTGCTTAGCAGGCTGCACATTAATAATGCTGGTGGAAAAGCTATAACAGGATGAAAAGTTCCCACTAGGCTTTATGTGGAAGACAATTATCTTTCAGTGTCGGCTAAATATCAGAAGTGATGTAGAGACGAAGCGGGAATGAACGCCGTGTTTACACTGTAGGCTTGGATGACTCTGTGGCTCACAAGAGCAGTGGTGGGAAGTAACTAAGGATGTTTATTTAAAGGGATAGTTTGAGTGTTTCTCAGTGTGGTTGTTTGAGGTAATTCTCCATAGTCAGTATATTACCTACAGTAGATGGTGTTTGGAGTAGCAGCACGGGAGCAAAGTAATGTACTGCTGTGGATGCATTTTAGACACCAAAAAAAATCTATATCAGTTTAAGTGTTCGCTATATTTAGAATATTTTCACCACTTTATCTCGCCGTCAGACAGCCCATTCTGACGGGGAACTGAAGCGGTTATCTAAGCTATCTATCTATCTCTTCAACGCCACCAGAGTCCAGCGACAAAAACAGTAATTTGACCTCACAGAACGCGGGAGATGCTGGTCTACCGCTGCCTCGATCTGTTAGTCTGTTGGTGTTATTGTGAAAGACATTAAAGACTGCCGGCGTCCTAAAGGTACGGGACTTTAAGAGGTTAAAGTGATGAACACAATCATGCATCAATAATTATAATCTCCAGTAATATATAATATATATCATTTTGAAATGTGCCATTCTGCATTATGACTAGTACCTTTATTTTGATGCTAATACTTTTGAACTTTTGAATCCATCGGAGGAGGAGGTTAAATAATGCTAAATGTTAAAGGGACTATTTGTAACTTTCAGAAATGCTTGTTAACAGCGACACCTGTGGCCTTGAAATCAACGAAAGTCAGCGTCGAGCTCGCGCTTGCTCGCTCTAAATATACCTGAACGAGCATCACTCAAAACAGTGAGGCGACAGACGTCAGCTAAAACCACAATATCACTCTATATTTCAGCTGCTTGGCAGTAATGTTAGCTGACCAGACGAAGGTCTCTCCATGAATCAATGCTGATCCTAGTGTTGGCTTTTCCTGCCTCAGCCTGCGCTGAGGCAGGAAAAGCTGCAGCAGTTATTTCTGCACAAACGTCCACTGTACATTCACTAGATATTCTCAGAGCTAAACTAACTCTTCTGCAGTGTGGAGTGAGCGCGCGTTCACGTCTAGAGGTGGAGCGAGACCGCGAGAACACGCGCCCGGACTGAGTGAAGGCAAGCAGGCAGAGGAGGAGAGGCAGCGGCCACACGCGAACGCGCATATGCGAGCGCGCATGTGTCCCGACCCGGTACATTTATACGCTTAAAAAGTCACAAACAGTCCCTTTAAGGAGGAAAAACTGTCATGGCCATTTTCAAAGGGGTCCCTTGACCTCTGACCTCCAGATATGTGTCTACGGTCTGTTATTTCTTTATAGCAGACTGCTGCTATGGATGTAGTTGTGATCTCTGTAGCAAGAAGACTATCAAGCTATTATTTCTTTTGTCAAATTGCGGGATAACGTAAAGCTTGCTTCCTGTCGGGGTCTTGCTCACCTTGTCTGTCATGGTTCATTTTGTAATAATGTCCGCCTTGCTGTACATTATCTTTCACTTCTTCCACCTCTGCACGAGGGTGTTTATTTTATAACTACAATAAAACATCAGGAGGTCACACACATCCTATCTGGAGATGTGAAGGTCAAACCCAGACTCCAATCATCGCACTCAGTCTATAAAACTCGGATCAATGCTGAGTTCAGCTGGGAATACCGGGGACAGGGAAGTGAACAGGAGCTTTTCCTTCCTCTCTCTTAAAAACAAGTGCCCTTGAGCAAGGCAATTAACCTCCAGTTGCTCTGCTGTAATGGCTCAGGTCTGTGGATATAGTGAGCGTGTCTGCCGCCTCTCCTCCCTCAGGCTATTGTTGTAAAGACGTGTCGACAGTCGGTAATGGCTGCATTGTAAATGACGATCCATACGACGTGACGCAGGATCTCACCAGCAACGCTCTGTTGACTGTTAGACATTCAGATGCTCTCTCGATTATCAGTCTCACTGGAAAGGAATGCCACACTAACGCAGCCGTAATGCCCGTGAAATCTCACAGTTTGACGGGGTGGCAGCTGGGTGTCGGGGGTTGCATGTTACAGCTGTGCACAGCTGCCTCATCAATCAACACGTTGTGTGTTAGCTTGGTGGGAAATGTGTGTCTGACCAGCCAGTCTCTGCTGGAGTTATGTGGCGTTATACAGTAGCACTCAGTGAAGGATAAAGACGACGTACAGGTTGAATAGAAAGAGCGGCGGTGGATTAACAAGCCTCTATAAAGAGTTCTTATATCAGCGTGTCAAGGAGAGGAGCTAATGACGCTCTAAAGAGTAAACCATGGAGCTCTTTTCATGCTTAACAACGTGCTGGAAGTAGAGGTAAGGGTCAACTGTACATAATGGAAGATGGTATTTAATGTGTCTACTCAGTAGGAGGTTATTCACATTATAAGTGGTTGGATGTTAACCATACCTTACATAATAGTGCTGATGATGTCACCCTGTTTGTAGGTAGCAGCATGCGGCATCGCATGTGATTGTGGCTGCAACTATTATTGATCGATTCATTCTTGTTTGGGCTCCCACAGACCCGACTCTGGACGTGTAAATTAATAATAATAATTGCAAAATCAACCATTTTTTTCCCCTTTCAAATATTTTTCTTTTTTCTTCTCGTGATATTTAAACCTAATTATGAAATATTTAATCTTTTATATGTTATCAGCAGCTATCAACGAACAGATCTAAATTCCTTTTGTCATTCACAGGCAAAGAAACGTCTACCTCCCTGTTAGACCTCTTATGAACTAATTTAAATAGACTTATTTGAGATTTGGGAGGGTAATGTTGTGTAAAAAGTACACCAATCATATAAACATATTTGTATTTAACCGTGTTTTACAGCTGAATAAACGAAGTAATGCATCATCTTTGGCAGCAAACTGTTCTCATAAAATTAGGAAATTACATCAACAGTGGTGGAAAGTAACGAGTTACATTTCCTCAAGTAAGTTTCCTTAAAGGACCGGTGTGTAGCACTTCGTAGTCCACTCCCATGTTGATAAGAGTATTAAATACTTGACAAATCTCCCTTTAAGGTACATTTTGGACAGATACAAAATGTGATTAATTTGCGATTCATTGTGGTTAAAGATAGGGTCGACGATGTTGGAAAGCTAGCATAATTTGAAAGTAGACACACATGCACGAGCACCGTCGCATCGTAACTACTTCACAGACACAGAGCGGAGAGAGGACCTCAACTCAACAACGCTACCTCATGACAAGTAACCGCGGCAGTGCTACTGCAGGGCTGACTTTTATCTTCCGTTCTCCAGGAAACGTGCGGCGGCGACGCGCTTTGAGTTCAGGCTGGTGCACGCCAAGGGTAGAGTACGAGCAGGGAGGCATCTGATTGGTTCTTTCCAAGCGCACCGCGAGGCAGTGATTGGTAGACGTTTTTACAGGATTACAGCAGCTACAGATGATGTCTCTTTTCCTTTTTCAGAGCTCATCAGTAATGGATCGCTGTCGGGGTGTAAAGACCATTTCAACCAATAGAACAAATAGTGTAGACTGGAGAACATCGTCAACCCTGCCTTTAACTATAGACAATCATGTGATTAATCGTGATTAAATATTTGAATCGATTGACAGCCCTACTGTATAATGGACTAATTAGTCCACAATTCATTTCAGACTATAACTGTGGTTATATTTTAATTTGATCACCTCCACTCCTCATCTCCGACTCACCAACCCTCCACATAATGTGCCGATACTCCAGCAGCTGCCACTCACCCAGCCAGATGTTGGCAACAATAATAAAGCTTACCTGATGCAGTAAAAGTAATAATGACAACCAAGGTTTCTCTCAGCGTGCCGTTAAGAGTGACTACGAGCAGCTTTGTTTGTCTCAAGGTTGTTGCTGTTGTGATTATCAGCAGCTCTGCCAGGCCGGATTATACAGCGTTCGCTGCTCTCTGTGGTTGTGGTGGGACACGGTTGGTATGCTGCCAGCTGTTTGTTAATTGTTATGGAGGGAAAATAACAAAATGACTAGTTGAGTTAAACCTCACGATGTTAGACGAGCTGATTATTTCAATTATTATATCAAATTACACCCATAAAATCAAACATTATGCTCTCTGATTAAATACTGTTATTATAGTCTGTGGTGATGAAATGAGAATAAAACAAATGTAATGCTTATTTCAGGATATTTTCATTCATCATGGAATAATGATGTGATTACAACACCATCTGGGTTTGGTGTCACGATGTTGGAGTGAGATCGGAGGCTGCTCGTGCGGTCAAACCTGTTTTAAAAAGCTCCCAGCGAACCGGCGTCTCTGCTGGGAAACACAGAAAAAAGATTTCTGGCAGAAAAATATAAAAAAATGTGACAAATAGACTCGAGAACGTCTTCTACATAAAAGCTCGTTAATGGAAACTTGACAGCTCTATTCGTGAGTGGACCCCAGTCAGACAGGACGCTGGGACAAGTTAAATTATCCACCTCTTTTCATCGTCTTCCTTCACTGATTACGATTCAATTTCAAGCTGCAGAAGCAACCAGGAATCTGCACGACTTGTTCTGCCCTCATGAAATTCATGGAGTCCTTCATGCAAGAAAATATAAATAGACCTTTTCTGTGACTGTGTTTTGGGTGCTTTTATGCACATTTTGTAGCAACTTCGGAGACCTTTGTGTGGTCCATTATGTGTCCTGATGACTGTTTGAGTGGGCTTTTTACTGTGAACACCCTGAAGGTATTAAAGCCAAACACAGCTGGACCTTATAGCGGCGGATATGAACCTCTAGACTTTCAACTTATTTTACAGCATTGTTACTCGTTGCTCAATTGTATCTGGGTTTCTATTCAATATCCAGAGCATTAATGTAGCATCAACAACTATTGTCTATGTAAAGATATAGAGGAGTCATGTCTACCTGAGCAGAGAATGAAGTCTCTCTCCTTCCGTTTGTTGTAATCAGAGCTTCTTCTTGCTTTGTTTACGTGGCCGGGCCAGCTGCATGTGAATGCCCCATTGGCTAGCTCAGGGACGCCGCTCTGCACTGCTCTCATACGGCGGTTACAGCTGATAACGTTGTCCCGACTGACGGCGCCGATAAGATTTATATAGGGCTGCAACTAATGATTATTTTCTCAATCGATTAATCATTTGGTCGTTGACGTCTTCAGATGTCTTGTTTTAGTTGACCAACAGCCCAAAAACCCAAAGATATTCCATTTACAATCATGTAGGACATGATTTTGTGGCGACGGCCAAAATGCCGAACTCGAGGCTTCAAAACGGCAGTTCACAAACCAACGGGAGACGTCACGGAGACTATGTCCACTTCTTATGTACAGTCTGTGGTCTTGGTGGTTGTTTACTCTTGTGATCCGATCGCTCAAGACACATTTTAAAACCAAAGTGTAAACAGAGTCTATGTTCCATGAAATCTATAAGTGTGATTGTGGTGATTCTTATCAACCGTTTCCTGTAAAGACATCACTGCAACAGAAGCCACTTAAATATGACAACAGCAGCATCCGTGGATGATTGCCAGAAGAGAGTGAGACAGACGAGGTCCTCTGAGACGTCCTGTGGGAAGGATTATTGACTGTTACTGTGGGAAATAAAACACCAGCGTTAGCCAAGCTTTCTTTCTCTTTCTTTCTTTCTTTCTTTCTTTCCACCTGAAGAAAAGTTCCTCTGCAGCAAATCCAGGAGAAAATCGAAACTAGTTAGGAAAAAGTTAGAGAACGCATCGCTTCATCCATCTATGAGTTTCTCTCCTCCTGTTTGTTATTCTCTTCTTCCTCCATGTTTCATTTCTCCTGTGCATATAAGCACCGGCATAACCTCTATCTGCTCTCTCTTTTTAGTCACACTTCACTAAACACTAACTTTATAATTCCCGTTTGCTGCGTTCTCTCCTCCTCGGTAGCTCCACTGTTGTGCGGGTTGCAGGCAGAAGGTGTGCGGCGTCTGGCTGACGAGCACCAGCCGAGACCGTAAATCTCTGAACATATGAGAGGCAGCACACATAATCTGCCAGCCTGTTGTCAGTGTTGGGAGATGTGTGCGCTTGTTTCAACATTTTAAGGACTCTCAAAACACTTTTAATGTAGCAAAGCCACAACAGATTTTGTGTGTGCATGCATGTACATTTTATCCATCATGTCTTTTGACAGAGTGTTTCCTCCATGTTAGGGGTGGGAAAAAAATCGATTCACCTACTTTTTTATGATTTAAAAATAGATTTTTTAATGCCAGAATCAATATATCTGCTTCATTTGAGTCTATGTGGAGGTAGAATGAAGTTACTGCTTTTATTGTGGTAGTCTGAGTAACGTGACGACATATCCGTTCCGTATTAAATAGATATTTTCCCAATTAAAATCCCTAGGAGTGTATGATTCAACTTGTTCCCAAGGTCTAGTGTTAAAGAAGTGAACAAAAATTGCAATAAATCACAAGATCGAATCGCAATACATATTGAATCGGCACCCCTGTATCGAGATAGTATAGAATCAGGAGATAGGTGAATCATCCCAGCCCTACTATTAATGTAGCAAAGCCACAAGAGATAATTTGGTGCAACAGATTATATGTGTGTGCATACATGTGCATTTGATCCTTCATGTCTTTTGACAGGATGTGTGAGTGTTCCCTCCGTGTTTGTGCACACATGCGTGGTGGCTGAGTGCCACGCCTGCACGCTCCCAGCTTGTCGTCGCCTCAAGAAATCAAACGGCGCCCATACAGCGCTTGTGAGGACTGAGCAAAGACCACAGATGCGTAAGGCGAGCCGGAGCCGGCTTCACGCGGCACTGTGGGAGCTCATTACTGTATTCTTTGGGCTGGAAAATGTCTGTCAGCGAGGATTCATTAAAAGCCAACCTGCTGCAGCAGCAGCTCCTGGTAGTGCTGTAATGAGAGGTCCTTCACAATTTTGGGCTCCCCAGTGGTTCAGATTGGACAGGTGAAACATCGCTGGTAATCTGGATTAGGGATGAAGGCTTTGTTGCAGTCGTTAGCATTACAACGCTCGTGTTTGCTCCGGTTAGAGCACTTTTCTAGTAGCTGTAGAAAAACATTTATTTTATCTTCAGAGACATCCGCTGCTGATCGGTTCTATCCTCGTTTCTACACTCTCCTCTTTTTGAAAATGTAATTGAAGCATTGTTCAATAGTTTTAGTCCGTCATTATTAATGCAGGTAGACTATTCTGAGGGCAGTCTGCGTGTGTTTTGACTGTGAGTCTGTTTAACCCGGCTGCTGCTCCGTCTGAGGCGCTCTAATTTTATCTTCCTCTCTGTTGGAGGAGGAAGATGTAAAGGCTGCTTTTGTCTGAGGTGAACTGTTTTTTTGTGCCTGTGTGCTAAAAGCTTTCTCTTTCAGTCGCTCTTTTGTTTCCTCGCATTGATTTCCCGAGGCCACTTTGTTTGTGTGTTCTACATTTTTTGGTGTCAACTCATTGATTACTGTATCGCCATCACAGCAGGAATAGATCAGCATCATCTCTACCTGTTTTATTCCCTCTCTGAACTTCTTATCTTGCGTCTTGCAGACTCGAACGCCACGTGTGACTCGACTCAGCCCGACACAGCCGGCACTCGCTGACCAGGCCAGCAGGGTATCGTTTGCGTCAGCTGAAAATCTGGAGACCATGTCGGAGCCTGATATGCCCATCGGCTTTAACCGGATGAACCGGCTTCGCCAGAGCCTGCCGCTGGCCCGCTCATCCAGCCAGGCAAAGCTGCGGGCGCCAGGTCAGACACCTACACTCTGAGCTACACTGTGACTTCAGTGATACTATATGGGTCCATCTGATACACCAGCTACAGTTCAATCACAAAGATGAGCAAATACAAGAGTTAGCTTAGCATGGTTTTTTAGTTTGGTCGCTGAAATTGAATGTTCATGCACATCTGCTGTGCATGAAAAGTGACAAATACATTTTCTCTGCCCCAAAAGAATGTAACATGAGTTGACATGATACGATGTGACTGGATGTGATATGGTGGGACTATGTTGGAGGTGAGGGCCGGGCGAGAGGTGCTGTAAAGCTTGAGCTTCATGTAGGGCGGAACAATTAGACATTTTATTGAAATCGCAATATGGTCGACTCCAATTTTCAAATCCCAGGAGGCACAATATTTAAATTTAGCGCTGTTTAATTAAATATCTTGGTGCTTCAGAGATGTCCCAACCTACACATTATATTCTACAGACTTCAGAAAACATCTTTGTTTGGTACAGATTCCAGCATAAATCACACCATCATTATTTTATTTTGTTTTTCAATGACGGTGAGAATAATGATGTAAAAATCCCTATAGTTACATCTCTTTGATTGACAAGCTCAGAGCCAATCACACGCTGGACGTGTCCGCGCAACTAAACTATTAATCTTGTTTGATGTTTTGGACAAAGACACATTAGTTGTGGCTGAGCTCAGCCCTCTGAGTGTCAAGTCAAAGTCAGACTTCGGTCTGTAGGAACGCTGAACACAAACAGTTTAACGATTCCAAATGATCTCGCCGAGCTACCTGTCATCTTTGATTAACGGCTCTGGAAAGAAGCAAAATCATCTGCTTCTTAATAAAGTATCCATCTCTCATGTGAGGAGGTTAGAAAAGGACTTGACAGAGCATATGTTAAGAATTTCACATTTTTCTAAAACAGTTCTCAAACTTATATTGAAGCTTTGGTGATAAAATATTCATTTTGATATCGGTTTAAGGTAATTCATATAGAAACAGCTTCTCTTTTTAATGGAAAAGGTTTCTAAGCACCATTTACCACCATAACAACATCTATCAGCGAGTTAAATTTCTCTTTCAACACTTGATATTACCTGACACACTGGAGAGAATCTGCTCACATTACTGATGCAGCTTCCAGCTAATATGAGGATGATAATTATGTGTCGTTTCGTGGGACTTCAGGTGTCATAATGCGTTGGCACAGAGGAGAAGGAATGTTACAAGCTGCTTTAGGAGTAGTGTTGGTTAGCAGAAGTGACAGGAAAAACGTCATTATCAAGTTTACTTTGAGACCGTCACAGGATACAGGTCACATGCGAGGATCAAAATAGCATCTTTAAACGCTAAAGAGTCTGTAAATTGTATATTCAGTCTCCTTTTTATACTATCATTTGATTGTTAGGGGTGTAAATCATCAGTTTCATCACAACGTCAGCTCATCTCCGTGCGGCCGTCCTTGCCGAATGAATTACCAAAACTCCGCTAGCTCCGTTTGGATGTTTAGGAAATGGTTAAACAGACGTGCCATGGCAATTTCAAAATAAAGGCGCATCTTAAAGATGATGATATATATATATATATATCGATGTTTTCACATTGCATCGATGATATTGGACCGTTGATCATCATTCAGTTGATATATCGATGGATCGTTACACCCGATTGATTATGATCCCAGTCTAAAGTGTGTGTTGCAATAAATGCAATACATTTTGAATCTGTGTAAAACCTTGTACTCCTGAACTACAAGGCAGCATCACATTCTTCAGCTCCCCCCCACATGTAAATACAGAAATCAACTGTCAAGAGTTTGGAAAGCGTTGATCTCTATTTGCAAAGACCAATGCTGCGTCTCAATTTGTGTACTTCCGTACTTACTGAATTACTGCCGATACGGCGTGATGTCTGTGGCTGACTATCACCAGCTGATCTACTGAGTACATTACAGCCGTGTGCGATTTGAGACAACACTACCCAACCCGTTCTCACTTCCAACTCGTCAAATACCTCTGATAAGGCAGCGCCCCTCAGCATCACAAACCAACGTACGGAGGCACCCTTTAGCGACAGTATGTAACAAACTGAGTTTTCAGTTAACTCCAATGTAAACACGTCATTACTCTACGGTCAGAGCAAGTGACGTAATATTAATAGCGTGAGCGTCCGTTGAGGGCGGGTGGTGGATGGGTCAAACAAGTCTTTCAACCTGGAGACCGCTGTTTGTGTCCCGTGTGAAGCTAAAAGTGACGAGTCCCGTGAGTCACTAGTCAGTGAAGTTAAAGTCAACCACTATCTTTTCCTAATCCTAACTAAGCGGTTGTGTTGCCTAAACCTACTGTAACTTTCTGGGAGTGTTGGTGGTTGTATGTTAGGAGGTCGTGTTCAAGCTAAAATTAGTATTTAGTTGACTCTTTACACGCTCAGTGGACACAAAAACAAATATTTTGAGGTGAAACATTGTGCCTCCACTCTCTACTTCCATCCCTGACTCTAAACTTCATTACCCCCCTTCAACCATCGTGGATCTCCCTCATTGCTCCTCCCCATCCATAAATGCAGGGATCTTGTTCCTCCAGCTTGGGGAGGAGACTCGCCGGGTCCACCTGACCCACGAGCTGACCAGCCTGGATACTCTGAGGGCCCTCATCGTGCACATGTTCCCCCAGAGGCTCACCATGGCCATGCTCAGGTACGCCGGTAAAAACTCACTCTAAATAAAAGGAAACATTTTTATGTACACTAGTTATTGATCTGTCTACATGCTCATTGATTGGCCTAGATGTTTTATAAACATCTGCAGCACAGATCAATCACAAGGTGCCGTTTTCATCCTCAGACTTGAAATAATAATGTGTTGTAAACAGATGGAAAATGAAAGCAGGAAACAAACAGATGCAGATCAATAAAGCTAAAGGAGGTGTAAAATAGCTCTTCGTGGAAATGCATAAAATCTCATCTTTAGAGTCAATGCTTCAAAATCATAATCTGAATTGTCCTCATTGTTTGTTCAAGGAAATATAAACTACAGCTATTGTTCACATTTTTCAAGAGAGGATAAAAGCATTTTTGGATTTATTTGTGGAAACAGTGAAGCTTGAGGCTCTGAGTGGGCGTTTCCTCCACTGTGTTACTAACCGGAGCTTTTCATAACCTTGTGTAGCCTACGGATGCTCATTTTAGAGTTTATTTTGACAAGCCAATTTAGCGTAAATCAGTTATTAGCGATGTAATCTGGCAACATTCAATATTTGGGAGGATCCAATGTGCTGTTAAGTTTGTATAGAGCGCTACAGGAATGAGCCCTAAAACCCGAAATTGAATTAGCATTTCATCACTTCCAGTTCCCTCCTGACCTGAGGCCTGGACTACGAAGCGAGTTCAACATAACCAGGGTATCTTCTCGATACCTGGCTTCACTAAAACCTAACAAACGAGATCCCGCTAAGCGGTCCTACGATGGTGGTTATCAACTCGGTAAATCAACCCAGGGTTTCTCAGTCTGGCTGTGAGCGCGTTCACATGAACGGGGCGGTGTTTGCAGCATCTGACCAATCACAGACACGGACAAGTCTACAGATTTGCAGACAGACAGGCAGAGCGGCACATTTTACAAAGGAAGAGCGAACTATATTAGACTAATAGGAAGAAGTTAAACACGTAATCCAGACTAAAATGAACACAGTTGAAGCTGCTAAATGTAGGAAGGACAGCTGGCAAAAGAAAAAACTCCCGATGTGTGAATGCGTAAATTAACAGACTTATTAATTTAACGCAACACTCACAAGTCAGATAGTATCGTCTAAATATATACATTTTTTGGAAGTGTAATGGATGAAAGGATTACACTTTATTATGCCCTTTAACACTGATTAGGCGTGTGTGACCATTTCAGCCTTCTTTCAGCTGCGTCCCTGTCTCCGGCGCTGTGAAACGGACTCAAGAGCGAGTAAGAAAATAAGTATGAAAACATAATTCAAAGCGGTAAACAATCACAGCAATAAATCCAGCTGTTCTTCCTGCATCTGTCAGTTTAAACGGTGTTGTTTTTAGTCTGGATTATGACTTAAACTTCTTCATATGTGTGTAATATTATCATACGATCCCCGCACAGAGCTCTGATTGGTCAGTAGGCGGTGCTTTTATACGAGTTGATCTCTTATCTGGAACATAACCTGCTACGGAGCAGGTTAGCTGTTCAGCATCAGTTACCATGGTGATCTACCCAGCATCAGTTACCATGGTGATCCACCTTCGTAGGACGGAAAACCCTGAAGGGTTAAACCTGAAGTTACTTCGCTAATGCCAAATCCTGCTTCGTATTACAGGCCTCTGGTTTTGCAGTATGTGATATTCCTCAACATGTGTATATTCAACAATTGGGTCCAAAGATCAATAGGTATTTTCATTACGGTGCTAGTTATAGGTTTTCTGTATAATGCGATACACATAAATTCACATTGTTATAGTCAGCAGGACTCTCTTTACTCCACACTCACATTATGATGAATTCAATACGAGGCTGCGTCCAGTTGATTCTCTCTTTAATGGCGCCTCGTGCAGTTTAAAGACCTTCCCGTTCCCCTGCTCGTCTGCACATCACTGGTTATTAGCGGGTAATAGGTGCTGAAATTGTCTTTGCGAGGACTATTTATCAGTGTTTGATTTTTTTTGTTTTGATGATTATTGATGTCCAGGTCTCCCAACACGGCTCTGCTGATCAAAGACGAGACCCGTAATGTCTTCTATGAGCTGGAGGACCCGCGGGACGTTCAGGACCGCTGCGTAATTAAGATTTACTGCAAAGAGCCCATCTACGGCACCTACCCCGGACACCAACACCCACACCTGGCCAACGGAGACCTGCGGGTACGTGTTAGTGTGTCATTTTGTTCCTCCATCTTCTGTCAATGATGTAAACAAGTCCTTTCACAGCTCTTAAGAGAAGGACTGACGATGTTTTTACAGTATTCGTCTGCATTAGCTTTACATTATTGTGGTGCCAAAATATAAAGTGATGCAGAGAAAATGATCCTGCGTCAGTCACAGTCACCTTTTCCTTCGTTACCAATTCATTCTCCGTGCAGCTGGCTTATGACTCATAGATTAGGAAGCGAGACAAACACTTGTCTCTTTCTGGCAGATAGCAGCCAAACCAAATCATCCCACCAATAAAACACTTAATGTCATTCTTCCCCCTCGCCGGTATTCATCTCCCACATATCACTGATATTACTTCTGTGTTTACAAACACTAGTTTGCGTTGCGTAATGTGTCCATGCATAAGTTAGTCTGATCCACTCTGTGAGAGTGAGTCATGTGACCTTACTTACTCCAGCACTACTGCTCCTGGACCGGCGCCAGTACTTCACATCAGCAGTGTGCTGACTCGGCTGGATGCCGGCAGACTGTAAAATAGCATAAACACCATTCGGAGATGATAGACTGTGGTCCGGTTCATCTGAGGACTGAGTGTGGTTGTTGTTGTTGTAGTAGAAGTATTGGTAAATGGAAAATGGACTGCACTTACTGTATGTAGTGATTTTCACACACAAACACACCGTGATGGTAGAGCAGCGCAAAGTGCTAGCAACACGGATGGATTACTAAACGGGCCTACCGGGCACAGGACACACTACCATACCATACCATACCATACCATACCATACCATACCACAAATAAACACACAATGACTATGAACAGAGGCAAGACAACCACAGAGACACTACGTAATTACAAATACACTCAAAACAACTACAAAGAGACTCAAAATGACTTCAAAAAGACACAAATGACTACAAAGAGACACAACGTAAATACAAAGAGACTCAAGATTACTTCAAAGAGACACAAAATAACTACAAGGTGACTCAAAACAACTACAAAGAGACTCAAGATTACTTCAAAGAGACACAAAGTAACTACAAGGTGACTCAAAACAACTACAAAGAGACTCCAGATGACTTCAAAAAGACACAAATGACCACAAAAGACACAAAGTAACTACAAGGTGACTCAAGATGACTTCAAAGAGACACAAAGTAACTACAAAGTGACACAAATGACCACAAAGAGACACAAGTTAACTACAAAGAGACACAATGTAACTACAAAGAGACTCAAAACAACTACAAAGAGACACAAAGAGACTCACAATGACTTCAAAGAGACAAAACCTAACTACAAAGAGACACAAATAACTACAAAGAGAAACAAAGAGACTCACAATGACTACAGAGACTCAAAACAACTACAAAGAGACACACAGTAACTACAAAGAGACTCACAATTACTACAAAGAGACGCAAAGAGAACCATAACGACCTTGCAAAGAGGCAAAACAACTCCAAAGAGTCACAAAGTAACTCCAAAGAGACTCAAAACAACCACAAAGAGACACAAAGACATTCACAATGGCTACAAAGAGACTCAAACAAATATAACTACAAAAAGAACAAAACAATTACAAAGAGACAGAAAAGCACAGAGAGATGCAAAAGGACTCTAAAGTGTGTGTGTCTGACTCTTTGTAGGAGAGGCAGCGTCTGTGCCCAGCGGCCCTCACCGGCTCATTGACTCATTGACTCATAATCCAGCCTGACTAGCACTAGAGGCCGCAGGAGGTAACAACACTACTCTAAAACATAATAGCTGTTAAATGACTTTAAGAAGAACTTTCCTATCCTCCTCCTCCTCCATCTTCATACCTGTAACATGCTCCTCCTCCTCCTCCATCTTCATACCTGTAACATGCTCCTCCTCCTCCTCCTCCTCCATCTCCATACCTGTAACAAGCTCCTCCTCCATCTTCATACCTGTAACATGCTCCTCCTCCTCCTCCATCTTCATACCTGTAACATGCTCCTCCTCCTCCTCCATCTTCATACCTGTAACATGCTCCTCCTCCTCCTCCATCTTCATACCTGTAACATGCTCCTCCTCCTCCTCCATCTTCATACCTGTAACAAGCTCCTCCTCCTCCTCCATCTTCATACCTGTAACATGCTCCTCCTCCTCCTCCATCTTCATACCTGTAACATGCTCCTCCTCCTCCTCCATCTTCATACCTGTAACATGCTCCTCCTCCTCCTCCATCTTCATACCTGTAACAAGCTCCTCCTCCTCCTCCATCTTCATACCTGTAACATGCTCCTCCTCCTCCTCCATCTTCATACCTGTAACATGCTCCTCCTCCTCCTCCATCTTCATACCTGTAACAAGCTCCTCCTCCTCCTCCATCTTCATACCTGTAACAAGCTCCTCCTCCTCCTCCATCTTCATACCTGTAACATGCTCCTCCTCCTCCTCCATCTTCATACCTGTAACATGCTCCTCCTCCTCCTCCTCCATCTTCATACCTGTAACAAGCTCCTCCTCCATCTTCATACCTGTAACAAGCTCCTCCTCCTCCTCCATCTTCATACCTGTAACATGCTCCTCCTCCTCCTCTTCCTCCGTCTTCATACCTGTAACATGCTCCTGTTCAGCAGCTCAGCTCTTATTGATGAGCCACAATAGGATTTTATTTGAATTCATCAGTCAGCTGCTGGCGAATTAGAAGAGGCATCAGCCTGATTAGCATGATTACTAATGCTGTATGCGTTTGGTTACAGCTGGAGCTAAATAAACCAGCGCCAGTAGACAGACAGAGCGCCTGATGTCACTCAGTTCTGCAGTGTTAGTGTTTTCTGTACGAGACCCTCGCATTTTGCTGCCGTCTAATTACAGAGTGATTATGGAAATGAGAAAGCGGTAATTTAAAGTGTTAGAGAGAATGCTGCTTTTATAGAATAAGATCAATTATAAACTAGATAAATGACATTACAGAGAAGCAGCAGACATATGCAGCGCAAAAATGAATTTGCATGCTAAGCAGCCGAGATGAAGCGAGCGTTGTCGACAGCGGGGCGTTTCTGACGTGTTTTTGCCGTCAATCAGACACCCCTGGGTCTTTGTGTTTACATGTGTGTGTGTGTGTGTGATTGCTTTTCTGCATGCAGATTTGCATGAATCACAGCCGCCCGCTAATGGTGTAGAGGTCAACTGTTTGTGTCTCCCACGTGGTCGGTCGTCAGCTCTGAAACCTTCCTGGCGTTTTACAGCCTTATCAAACCGGGAGGCTTACCTTGAGTTTTATGTGTGTGAGGTACAAGGTGAGTGATAGGACGAGTGTGTGTGTGTGTGTGTGTGTGCGTGTGCGTGTGTGTGTTTGTGAGCTTATTGAACCCTAGCCAGCAGAGCCAAGATTATTCCCTGATTGCAGCCCATGAAAGCATGACCGGGATTACTGTGAGTCCATCCCATCCCGGGTCTGGAGGACAGGCTGTGGTTAAGGATGAGATTGATTGGCAGATTTTCCTCAGCGGGAGAAAAGGCCGGTTTTGAACGGCGCCACGGGACGAAGCTTTCGCTACCCTGCGATAGATGACTTGTTGGAGGTGGAATGAAACGTCTTGTATGTCTTCAGTTAGTGTCGATGCGAGGCTGTTGCTAAGATACAAGATGGAAGATGATGGCACTCGAGTCATTAGTCTGCTGCGAGGCGGTCCACGGGGGTGTTGTTGTAAGAGGCCTAAGGGTTATTATGTGGAAATATTGGTTTTTCAATTTGCATCGTCTCCAGGAGATAGCGCCGTGCGTCACGAGCAATTACAGTGTTGTCTTCTTCTGCGTCTCCTTGCTGTATCTATTACTCTTGGCTGGTATCCTCCCAACACTCTCCGCTATGCTCTCTGACATTTTTGGGATTGATGCCAAAAGATAAACCCTTCATGCTCGGCCCGTCAATAAGCTATCAAGTGCAACTTAAAACGCACTTAAGAGGGCAATTTGAAGTGTTTCCCGTCAATCTCGAAGCTGCATCTCTGAGTTGCTGTAAAATGTTACAGTAAACTGCACTTTAACTGACTAATGCCGAGCAATTTTATTTATTTTTCTGATAAAAGAATGTATATAATAAAATAGAATTTCAAGGGTAAAGCAAAATTACATGTACAATATGATGAAGGCTCGTATTTACCAACCAAAACACTTCTACCTCAGAGGAGGACGTGAGAGTTACTGCAAGTCAGTTCATTTATTTTTATATAGCGTCAAATCATAACAGAAGTTATCTCAACATGCTTTTCATATTGCCCTCTATAGTACTTGATTTTATACATCTAACACAGTGTCCATACAACACAGAACCTTCCCCCAAATTGAACATATGGGTCAGAGGTCAAGGGACCTTTCTGAAAATGACCATGACAGTTTTTTCTCGCCAAAATTTAGCACAAGTTTGGAGCGTTATTTAGCCTCCTTCACAACAAGCTAGCATGATGTGGCCCGCTTCAATCTAGAAATTGCAGGTTGCGTTAATTAGTGGCGTTCTTGCGTTATTATCGCGTTAACTTTGACAGCCCTGGATTGTATTATGTTGGTTTATTCTGTGCACGGAGCATCTATCACAAATCTGTCCGTCCTGGGAGAGGGATCCCTCCTCTGTTGCTCTTCCTGAGGTTTCTTACGTTTGTTTTTCCCGACCAAGGGGTTTATTTTATTTATTTTTTCTTGATCTGAATCAAGGGTTTAAAGCCTCAGACACACCAACCCGACATCAGAGAACTAGCGGCAATGAAGGCCGCCTGTTGTGTCCCATCACGACAAGTTGCATTTTGAACACACCGCAAAGACCACAGCCGACGGCCAGTTAGCACGCATGCATGAGATGAAATAACTCTCCACACCAGCAGGCAACGGTAGTCTGTATTCATCATTCAGAAAGGGAAAACCGGAAGAGTGAGGACGGCGGATTCACAAGATGTTGTTATGATACGTACATGAAACTAAACGCCGCTTGCCGACCATTTACTCACTCACCACTTAGCTTCATTCCAGATGTTCATGGATTCAACACGCTGAATTGGACTAAAAAACGCCGACACGGGCAGACTAGAGCCGACGGTGCGGAACACACCGCAAAAACTAGGCCGACAGACGCTCCCCGACGGCCCCAAACTGTCTGACGGCCGACTGTCGGCTTGGTGTGTCAGAATCTTTAAAGATTGTAAATCGTCCTGAGGCAAATGTTTGATTTGCAAATCATTTGACTTGACTTGTGTTAATCCCATTGTTTAACAGTGTCTATATTAACACCACATCTTGCTTGGATTGTAAAGTGATTTGCATGCACACCCCGCTGTGAGGCTGTGGCCCTCTAACCCGTCCAAAACGCTCTAATTTCCCGGTTAATTACACTTCCTGTTAAGTTATGTGCCCTCACAGGTGGGGGATGTGTTACCTGGTTGTTATCCAGATAAACAGGAGCTGCAGGAGCAAAGTTTAATATTTATTGCTGCCAGAATTCTCGGCTGTAACGGACCCAAATCATCACAGAGTTTTAAAATTAACTTTTAATAAGTAAAATAATAAATATCTCTCCATCCATATTTAAGTACAGCAGAGATAAGTTCTTTGTTGATGATACTAACAGGTTGTATATGTGTTGTTCTTTATTCACAGAGGGAGATGGTGTATGCACCTCAGGACTCTCCACCCAACCGCCGCCTCAGCAACCCACCCATGTCTTCCCAGCATTCATCTTCCTCCGCCTCCCCTCAAGGCTCGCCGTCCCGCGCCCGCCTCCTCTACAGCGGCGGCAGGCCTTCCTCCTACGCCGGGCCACCCCACCACACCCACTCCCTGCCGCACCCGCACCCCCAACCGCACTCCCAACCGCACTCCCAGTCCCACCACTCCTCTCCCCACCAGCAGCCGCAGCTCCACCAGCCCCATCACACTCAGCAGGCCTTCTGCACCTCCTCCAGCGCCATCCTGGAGCGCAGGGACGTGAAGCCCGACGACGAGGTGGGGGGATCCAGGACCATGGTGCTGCTGCGGGGAGACGAACGCGGCGGAGGGGGGATCTACGCGGACCCCTACTCTCTGGGCCCGGACACGAGTCGGCTGAGTATGGCAGGAGGTCCTCACTCCCCTCTACCAGCCAGAGCAGACCCCTATGGCTCCTTATACCGCCGTGGAGGTGGAGGGGGAGGAGGAGGTGGAGGTGGAGGAGGAGGAGGAGGAGGAGGTGCTGGGTCAATGCGTTCACTCACCTCCTACACAGCAGCCGCTTTACAAGGAGAGCTGATGGAAAGCGGCGCTCTCTACAGACCAGGAGGACCGCTTTATAACGACGCCTACGCTGCGTCTATGTTGGCCATGGGGCTGCGGGTTCCTCCTCCGTCCTCCCCGCAGAAGATACCCGACATGAGGGAGTCCTACGCCGGCACCATGCCCGGTCGGGGCTCCCCAGGGAGGCAGAGTTTGAGAAGGGACTCTGTGACCTCGTCTGTGTTCGGGGACAGTCCCAAAGCTCGGGGCCAGGGCCCAGGATTAGGTCTCACCTCAGAGCAGCTCTGCTTGATGGCCGGTCCTGGAGGGGAGGGAGGCGGCGCCGGAGGCTTCGGCTCTCCTCTGCTGGGAAATGAAACAGAGACCAGGTAGGACATATTTCTCAACACATACGGTACTATAGTTATTGATGAGTAGGTTTGTTTCTCCGGTCAGACCAGAAAGGACATGAGTCCTCGCAAAATAGGAGGTACAGGACACTTGGTGACATAGTTATTACTTACTACTGTGCCTTTCGAGTTAACTGGTGATAGTAAGCTATACTGTAACCAGTAACATGTCTGTGATGACTAGTCTGATAGCTCACCAAGATGGCACAATACCAGTTAACTATCTACCAGTTAGTGAGCTACAGCATGTAGCTCAGTCAGTAACTAGGACGTTCACACAGTTTGTTCATTTGTGTCATCATCCACTAAAGAACAGCTTATACTCGTGCCGAGCAGGGTTATCTAAAATTGGTTGGTGTGACACAGTTGATATGACACTTTTCGAATTTTTTTATGATATTCTTCAGACATTTTTCACATATTTTTTACAAATTTTTCACATAATGTTTCGACATTTTTCAGTCATTTTTCGAATATTTTTCAGACATTTTTTCATATATCTTTTACATACTTTTCTGATATTTTTTTCAAATAATTTTTGGACATTTTTTGGTTGGTTTGGAATTTTTTTTCCAAATATTTTTCAGAAATTTTTCGAATATTTTTCACATATTTTTGGGACATTTTTCAGACATTCTTCTATTTTTTTCAGACATTCTTCTAATTTTTTCAGACGTTTTTTCATATATCTTTTACATACTTTTCCGATATTTTTCAGTTAATTTTTGGACATTTTTTGGTTGGTTTGGAATTTTTTTTCCCACATATTTTCAGACCTTTTTCATATTTTTTCAGACATTTAAAAGATATTTTTCACATATTTTTGTGAAATTTTTTAGACATTTTTTCACATATATATTTGGGACATTTGTCACATATTTGTCACATATTTTTTGGACGTTTTGGCTGGGAGATTTTTCTAGTATTTATTATGCATTATGTATAGTAATGATGTTATAGTATTCTATGTGTCTCTGGTGTGTGAACCAGGGAGCGTATGGAGGCCATGGAGAAGCAGATAGCGAGCCTGACCGGGCTGCTGCAGAGAGTACTGAGCAGAGCGCCGGAGGCAGAAAGCCCGTAAGACATACACACACGCATGCACTCACACACACACACACACACACACACACACAGACAGACTACTTTATATATACAGACACGTTTGCCTCGACACACGCAAAGGCTGTGTTCAAAACCAATCCCTATCTTCCACCTAGTGCATTATATAAACACTTAACTTTTTATTTTTGTCACATACTACAACCTTTATACCACACAGAGGTATTCAATTAAAATTTAAAGATGTCCAGTCACTAAACTTTCCTCCCAGCAAAGGTTTGAATCTCATAATGTGTCTAAATTGCGTCCTATGGCCAAACGTTACCCGTACGTCTATCAGATACAAAACGTGCATTTCCATTTCATTTCAACGATAATTATTATTTTCAAAGTAGGACACTTATTGTTTGTTTTAAGTCTGTTGTCTCTTTGTTATGATTTGAGCATATTGTTTTATGCTAAATGCAGTACCTGTGAGGGTTTCTGGATCAATATCTGTCATTGTTTTGTGTTGTTAATTGATTTCCAATAACAAATATATACATACATTTGTATAAAGCAGCATATTTGTCCACTCCCATGTTGATAAGAGGATTAAATACTTCACAAATCTCCTTTTAAGGTACATTTTGAACAGATAAAAAATGTGCGATTAATCACGATTAACTATGGACAATCATGTGATTAATCGCGATTAAATATGTTAATCCATTGACAGCCCTAAAATAGATATATCTTTACCAAATATAAAATAAGTCCTAAAAAGAAAACAAGACAGAATCTTCAGAATAAAATAAATAAAAAGTGCCTAATCTAGAGGGCAGAGCTAATGTCAGCTGATAAAGCCCATTGGTTATTGTGTTAATTTAATTTAATTTAATTTTATTTTATTTTATTTTATTTTTTATATAATTGTATTTCATTTTATTGTATTTTTTTTAATATATTCATGTATTTATTTATTTATTTATTTATTTATTTATTTACTTATTTACTTATTTATTTGTTTGTTTATTATTTAATTTAATTTAATGTTATTTGATCTTAATTATTTATTTATTTACTGACAAACCTACCTCTTTGTACTGTACTGCTGCTTCGTATCTTTATTGTTTGTTTCTTTTATTTAGTCATGGAGATATAGGGTGGGTGGATGGGGGAGTGTTTACAAAATGAAAATGCACTAAGAAATGTCTTGTAACCTTGATGTTACGACACAATTTTGAACACAAATATTAAAAAAAGAGAAAGAAATTAGTCATGTGTTCAAATAGAGCGATACATACCGCCCTCAAAACTAGGAAAACATTACATAAAATACTTTTTGCTAAAAGTAAATTACTGTTAAATAACATGGCGTTTGTCAGCGATGTGGGGAAATGATTATGATTCATGTCCGAAATCTTAATTTACTGCCCGCTGCTGTTGATCACGAGGTGAACGAGTGATTTCAGACACTCTCACACCAGAATAAATCTGCAAGCGGCACATATATTCCCCACATTTGCCTCCGTATATCAATATCGTCTCAGCGGCTAAGTCGATGCTGTGCTCTGGCTATAAGTACTTTAACACTTGCCTCTTCCAGGGAGAAGATTGAGTCAGCCAGCGACTGCTCAGGAACTGACAGTAAGTGCTCACTACCAAGACAAACTATTTCCTATCACTGCCTGTCACTGCTCCCCACTGCTGCCTGTTTGATGGCCACATAAATTGGCTCTTCTTGCTCTCACAGAGCCGCCGCTATTTCATTTTCTCTGCATAATTCTCAAAGTGCCTCATATGTGATGGTAATGGCTGACTCTGCAGGCTTCTTCATGCTGTGTGTGTGTGTTGCTGCTGTGTAACCGCTGCTTCTTGTTTTAGCTGGACGAACTAAAAAAAAGAAAGGTAGCTATGTGTTCCTGAAGTGTCTGGTACCTGTTTCCCTCGTCTACCCCTTCTCATGTGGTCTTTAAATATCTCTGTTAGCTTCTAAGAAGTGTCTGAATGTGTGTCGTCCTGAAGGATTTACCTCCCCTCTTCTCAGATGGGCTCCTTCACTTCCCCTCCTTCCTTCCTTCCTTCCCTGTCGTCTTGAGTCACAAACCACTCGAGTTGCATTAATCCTAAAACAATATCAAGGTTTTCCTCCTCTTCATTTTGTCCTGAGTTATGTTACATGTTCAGAAAAGTGCTGATGAAACTGAATAGATTTCTTTAGATGAAATGTTGAGTTTGAGCCGTTGTGTGTCTGTTTTATATCCAAGAGGAATCAAATGAATGTTCTCTTCTTATCTGATTACACTGGAAATATTTGATCTAATGTCAAATTATAGATAAGCTGGGTGTTTTTAATCTGCTGTGATTTAGAATGGACTTTAGTTTTGTTTTGTTGAACATTTATTTAAACTATAATTTCAGTGAAACTTCATCTCTGTATGTTTCTATCTCTTTCCTGTTGAGATCAGATATGTATCTGTGAAAGTTTATATTTCCAGTGTATATTTTAGTCCGATAGACTCAGACTGTTCTCTGGACTGTCAGGACGTTCCTCTTTATTCATCTGAACTGGTGAGGCAGCAGAAAATCATTTTGGTAACGATGAACACTGTGCCAGTCAGATGTTTCTCTGAGGGAACGTTCACATGCTGGTTTTCTGCGCCCTCAAATCCATTGTTGTCAATTTAGACGTGTGGGAAAAAACGCTGTCGCAAGCGTTTTTCCAATCGGCTGTTTTTCAGGGCAGGACAGCTGCACCCCGAGATAATTATAGTTTGTCATTTTGACCATGAAAGGTTGGAGTCGAGGTGGACATTGTTCAGTTTCAGAGAGCTGTTTTGGGCTTTTTTAGAGAGATCTGAATTATGAGGTTCTGATGTTTGTTTTTAATGAAATCGCAATACTGCTCTATTCTTCTTCTTCTTCTTCTTCTTCTTCTTCTTCTTCTTCTTCCTCTTCTCCTCCTCATCCTTCTTCTTTTGCTCCTCCTCCTCCTCCTCCTCTTCATCCTCCTACTCCTCCTCATCCTACTACTCCTCCTCATCCTTCTTCTTCTTCTCCTCCTCCTACTCCTCTTCATCCTTCTTCTTCTTCTTCTCCTCCTCCTACTTCTTCCTCTTCTCCTCCTCCACCTTCTTCTTCTTCTTCTCCTCCTCCTCCTCCTACTCCTCCTCATCCTTCTTCTTCTCCTCCTCCTCCTCCTACTTCTTCCTCTTCTCCTCCTCATCCTTCTTCTCCTCCTCCTCCTCCTCCTCCTTCTTCTCCTCATTCTTCTTCTTCTTCTTCTTCTCCTCCTCCTCCTCCTACTCCTCCTCATCCTTCTTCTTCTTCTCCTCCTCCTACTCCTCTTCATCCTTCTTCTTCTTCTTCTCCTCCTCCTACTTCTTCCTCTTCTCCTCCTCCACCTTCTTCTTCTTCTTCTCCTCCTCCTCCTCCTACTCCTCCTCATCCTTCTTCTTCTCCTCCTCCTCCTCCTACTTCTTCCTCTTCTCCTCCTCATCCTTCTTCTCCTCCTCCTCCTCCTCCTCCTTCTTCTTCTCCTCATTCTTCTTCTTCTTCCTCTTCTCCTCCTCATCCTTCTCCTACTCCTCCTCATCCTTCTTCTTCTTCTCCTCCTCCTACTTCTTCCTCTTCTCCTCCTCCACCTTCTTCTTCTTCTTCTCCTACTCCTCCTCATCCTTCTTCTCCTCCTCCTCCTCCTCCTCCTTCTCCTCATTCTTCTTCGTCTTCTCCTCCTCTTCCTTCTTCTTCTTCTTCTCCTCCTCCTCCTCTTCCTTCTCCTTCTTCTCCTCTTCCTTCTTCTTCTTCTTCTCCTCCTCCTCCTCTTCCTTCTCCTTCTCCTCTTCCTTCTTCTTCTTCTCCTCCTCCTCTTCCTTCTTCTTGTTCTTCTCCTCCTCCTACTGGATATGGATATGACGATCAGATGCTGGTCAGAGTTTCTAGGATGTAAACTGCAGCTGAAGTGTCGTCACCTTGTCTTCAGACGTGTTGCTCTGAGGTGTTTGAGATACTTTCAGCCAGCGTGTCGGCGTCCAGACTTGAAATGCAACTCTTAAATCTGTTTATGGATTGATTGTCCTGTAGTTATTCTCCCTCTGTCTCGTTCTGCATGATGCGTGTGACTCAACTCCCTAATTACTGTCGGCATTCATCGTCATTTCAAAGGATTATGTGAGCCGGAGACGCTCACACATCGGGGCTGTCAGGGGACTCTTTTAGAACGAGAAACTTGGATGTAGTGGAAATGCAGTTTTTCACTACTGATCCCGTTTGTCCCTGAAGTCCTCCCATGCTGTTCATCATTGTTAAGTCTACGTAAGACTGTAATCTCCACCCCTGACCTACAGCTCAGATAGAACTTGTCCTGAATTGCTGCCAAATCCTGGAACAACAGATATCCTCGTATCCAGTCAGACAAATTGTTTATCTGCTGGATGGACTGTGTGAGGTCACGAGACACCAGTGTTTGGGGGATTTGTCTACTAAAAGAGTGAAGGTTTCTTTGATTCTTTAATTTCTCCCCTCAAGCGTTCATTTAAAAGCTTTTGATTTGCTGACAGTGTTTTTGGGACAACTTCTATTATCTCCTCTGAGCCCTGAAGGAAAACAAAGCTGAGAGAACGTCCGCTGAATTTAAAACCCTGCTTTCTTGTTGGGCAGTTCTGACACCGTCTGCTCCCCTGGCCCTGATGCCTCCTCCACCCTCGGGCGCCAACCAGCCGGTGACGGTGTCCCGTCTGCAGATGCAGCACCACCTACAAGGCCTGCAGCAGAACACCAACGCACTGCGCAAACAACTGTCGCAGCTACGCAACATGCAGGTGTGTGCATGAGAACGGTGCAGTTTACAAGTGCAAACACTCAGTTGCCAGTTTATTAGGTACACCTATCTTAAAGTAATGCAGTCTAATACAACAGACCTGCAATAAATCTACCCTTCATGATGTTCAGTTTTGTTTAGAAAGGTGTTGAGTAAACTTTATAGTAGGGCTGGTGATTAATTGATAATTAATCACACATTTTTATCAGTAAAAAATATAGTATATTAGTGCACGTCTGCTCATCCAGTTGAGTCAAACCAGGTTAAGATGCACCTGACTGTCAGGTCAAATAAAGCACGTTGTCATTGTGTCCCAGCTGGAGAACCAGGACTCGGTCTTGTCCCTGCTGAGGCAGACGGAGTCGGAGCTGAGCCTCATGATGCTGGACGCCATGCGCACGCAGGAGGACCCGCTCCAGAGACAGCGCCTCCTGGTGGAGGAGGAGAGACTCAAGTACCTCAACCAGGAGGAGCTGCTCATCCAGCAGCTGCAGTGAGTTCAGAGATTCATGCAACACGAGCACAATGAATAAAAGTAGATGTACTGAGTGATCTGAATCTGTGGTTTATTCTCCGGTCCTCCACAGTGACCTGGAGAAGTCGGTGGAGGAGCTGCAGAGGAACTCGTCGGTGAATCACGGCCTGGTGACGGAGCATGATGTGGAGCAGAAGAGCAAAGAGCTGAGGATGCTGGGAGAGACGCTCACTGAGCTCAAGAGTAAGTGTTTAGACTGTAATCCTATTGCAGGTTTGCTCACCAGTCAGCGTGCTTCCCTCTCACTGCTTTCACCGTTAAATTGCATCAAATTTCAGAGCGGCTGGTTTCAAAAAGTCCAACTATTGCCTGGCTTCCTCTCACCGTCCCACCCTGCTGTTTCACCACCTCTGCTGCTGCCTCATTACACACAAGCATGTTCCTTTCTTCTTGCCGTCAACATCCCATTAAAAGACCAAAACCAATATGAATGCACCTCTAACAAGAACTGTGTGTGTATCAAAGCCTGATGTATCTTCCTCCTCTGAGCCGTAGAGATCCATTGTTGTGAACACACCGTCTTTCTGCCACAAATACTCACTAGATCACAAAATGTGGGTTAATCCGCCGCTGAAAATAGTCCCCAACAAATGCACATTTCCTCCTGTTAGTCTGGTAAAATCTACAGTGACCAGCTGGTTTAGGTTCAGATGTACTGATCCGATATGTAGTTATTATTATTATTATTAAACAGCTGTTTACTGCTGACCATGTATGGATGTGATGATTACTATCTTTGTTGTTTGGCCTGGCTCAGGTTAAACCTTTTATAAAACATGAACTAATACATACAGAGAATGAATGTAGTAGAACTTTCTGTTATTATTCAGTTTGACTTGTTGGATTTTCCGCTGTGAAATGTTGCCAAATGACTGACATGTTCCTGGCTCTGACTACCGTTACGCTCTCCACCAGCACCACACTGTTGTTGTTTGCTGTCGTCACCAGACAAACTACCTGAAATCAGTTCTTCTTCGCTGCTCTAAGACAGTAGCCGCCGTTGGCAGCCGTGATACATCCAGGGCGACAGCACAATGAAGGCGACTGTTGTGGAGCGGCGAATAGAAGAACTAATTTCCGGTTAAAGAAGTTATTTTTTTCTGGGTTAATAAATGATGGTATCTAGGGATGCACCGATAACACTTTTTTACAGACTCAGTGCAAGTACAAGTACTTACATTTGGGAACTCGCTTATACCGAGTACCGATACGAGCACTTCTCTGTGCCAAAAGACCCTCGTTAACGGCCAGCTGGAGGGTGTGAGCGACACACGGCAGGTTTGGGAGTCCGCCTTGTATGCGGGACTCGGTATCGGTATCGGTGAATCACTAATGGTATCGGATCGGTGCATACACCACGCTGCTGGAGGGAAGGGAGACACAGGAGAACCAGAACCAGGACTGAGCAGGGCAGACTGTCAGACCATGCTGCAGTAAAGCGAGAGGTTTTCTAAAGGGGACTCTGGTGCTCGGAAACACTACCGCTTTTGTCCAAAGGGACCGCCAAAATCAACACAAAATGAAAGTTCCTAGTAGTAGCCAAGGAGAGTGAAAAGGGGGAGAGGGTGCGCGTCATCAACGCTTCATATCTTTGGGGTAAAACACGGTAAAAGTTATCAGTAAAAGCTGAGCTGCAATCGCTGAAATTGAGCCAATCGCAATGCACGACTGCAGCTCCAGTTACACTGCACATGTAACCTTGGTCCACACTGGCATTGGTAGTAGCTGTATTCTTCTTGCTGCATGTATTACAGTACAGTTCTTAAAGCACAGCTACTGTATGACGGTGTAAATACTAACTTGCTTCAACATGAATCTACTCATGTGCAGTACTGCATTCGTATTTTCGGGTCACAGTTCATGTACACGGACTGCTGAAATACTACGTGTACAGTATGTCAAACTGATGTTATACAAAGTCAGAGATGAATATTTATGAATCTTCTCAAATATTCATGAAGTTTCCGGTTTAGCCTCTTGTCCTGCTCCTCTGACCTGTGTACTCCCACTCTCCATCTGGAATATTAACGAGTACTTCCTCTTATAGCTCCGGCTATAATAATATTAGCATGATCGCCTGGCGCCTACTAATGAGCATTGATTTAGTATTTGAGTGGCAGTTGGAGAGTTTTTCAGGACAGCTGAGCGTCCAACGTTTCAGAGACTGGCTGTGAAGCGTCCACACATCCTCCATCCTCCCACTGACGAACACAGACTGTGTTTTTTGTTACTGCTCGTCTAGCGTGCCCTTCCCTCTCACTTGGCCGACCTCCACCGAGTCCTCCTTCTGGATATGACAGGAAAAATCCAGCAGCTTCCAGATAGCTGCGACAGAAACACCATCCTGTCTCCTCCTCCATTGTTCCACACATCATTATCTCAACACATCCTCTCTGACAATGCCACTCTCTCTTCTTCATCCGTCTGTCTCTCCCTCCTCATCCCTTGTCTCTCTCTCTCTTCCTCCCATGCAGACCAGTTCCCCAGCCTGCAGAGTAAGATGCGGGTGGTGCTGAGGGTGGAGGTGGAGGCGGTTAAGTTCCTGAAAGAGGAGCCTCACCGCCTGGACGCCCTGCTGAAGCGCTGCAACACCATGACGGATGCGCTCAGCACGCTCCGCAGGTAAACATATCAAACGCTCCTCACATAATATCTTAATATCTTATTAAAGCAGGTCAGGTCACACAAACCACGTTTTCTCCTCCTGTAGACGTCTTAACGGGGATTTAAGATTCAGACCTCACACTAAAACCTGAGTTTCAGTATGACACCAAAATGATTCCTTATTTTGGGAAATATAAACATGTTTTTGTTAATTTATCTTTATTTGTTTGCTTGCACTATAAAATATTAGGACTGTCAATTGATCGTGATTAATCACAAATAACATGAAATTAAATTAAATTAAATTAAATAATAAACAAATAAATAAATAAATAAGTAAATAAATAAATACATACATAAAAGAATAAATACAATAACATGAAATTAAATTATATCAAATTAAATAAAATTAAATAAAATTAATAAAATTAAATAATAAACAAAATAAATACAATAACATGAAATACAATAAAATAAGAATAAAAACACATTGGGCTTTATCAGTTGACATTAGCTCTGCCCTCTAGATTAGGCACTTTTATTTATTTTATTCTGAAGATTCTGCCTTCTTTTCTTTTTAGGACTTATTTTATATATGGTAAAGATATATCTTTTTAGGATTTAAATACAAATGATCAGGGATAAACATGTTTTTCTAGAATTTTGTCGTTAAAAAAATGTTGTAAACGTAATTGAATGCAACGTAAAAGTGGCGTCGAACATTTGACACAGACATTTGCCCGTTCATGTTGTGTTTTATATGAGAAATGAAAAATGACTTCTGACGTATAAACAAAGCAACAAATAGTCCTGAAGGGGAGAATGTGCCGTCTGAATACTGAGAGCTCCATCAGAGGTTTACTGAGAGCATCACTCAGTGTTAGAGATGTTGTGGTCAGAGTGAGTTCATCAGACGGCATGTCTCATCACAGCATGTTGTTAACGAGGTTGTTGAGAATCTGTATTGTTGAAGTGTTTTATTTTAGTGCCGATACGATACCAGAGTTTCAGCGCTGATATCAAACTACATGCAACAAAATCCTTGTTTTAATCCGACGAAAGAAGCTCTTAAATGTTGTCTAAACACCAGCAGCTCAGCCTCAATGAAATAGTCTAAATCAGGAACCATCTGATCAAAGAATCAGTAAAACAAGATTACAAATCTCACCAAACATTTGATGGCGAGCCTTCAGTACTTGAGTTTACAGTACAACCATGTCTCATAGTGTAATTCCCTGCAGATAAAGTCCTTTAGTACTGGGCTCCAGACTCACTTATCCACTGGTAGCACATGATTTGGTCATTTTGATGCTACATTTGAACATTTTTACAAGGGTATTTTAAGTTAGTGCTGACACCATTAGTTGATTAATCTATTAGTTAGTCAACAGAAAATACATTTTCAACAGTTTTGATAATAGATCGCAACCGTTTTTCACTATTTTCTGACATTTTGAAACGAATGAATCATTAAAAACATAATCCGGTAATAAAGATAACGCCCTGGTGGTCGAGAGGGTTTTAAGGCGCCGACTATGAATTGCCAACATCGCAAATTTGCGTCCCGCTGCTGGAGACTTATGCTACGTTCACACTACGTGCGACAAAAGCAACTAGAATGGCACTCGGAGAGCGCAGACCTCCGCCAAGGTACGTGACTTTAAAAACAGATCACAGCTCACAGCTGGCGGTACCGTGAGGTGGTCGGCTTGTTATTAACACGGTGTGTTTCCGTGTAACGTATCGGTGGATGCCTCTCTCATTCAGCAGCCTTGTTATGTCTGTATAATGTTACACTACGTCGTCTCTCATCCCGTCAGCTACCGCTTTTTTCTTTCTCCATCAAACAAACAAACCAACAAAGCAACGCCGGTGAAAACATAACCTCCTCCAAGCCCTTTGGCCGTTTAGGTAACATAACGGTCAGCGTGGCCAGCTACGTTGTCGCAGAGTCGCCGTCGAAGTGTTGCTCAAACACTCGTTGACGTAGTTATGACGTTAAAAAGCACTGGGGACTATCTAACGGCGTTGTTTTGGATGGAACAGAACAGGATGAATCAAAAACACCGTGCATCACGCCCATCAGTTTGTAGCTTCATGTCTCCGGCTTCCGTTGAAAACGACTCGTAGAATGTCGCTCGTAGTGTGAACACAGCTTTATGTTGTTAATGTTTCTGGTAAATTGAGTGTATTCTATCTTTTTATTTCTTGTAGCTCCTCTAACAGAGTCCAGGACCTTCATGGTGTCCTGTGTGTATTGTAGTCTCTTGTATCCCTCCTATATGTACAGACAAGTGACCGAGGGAGTGTGGAAGGGACCCGAAGACCTGTCGCAGAAGAGATCGGAGGATCGCATCTCCGACCTGGACATCCTGAACAGTCCTCCGCTCAGCCTCTCCGACCTGAGCACCGGCGCCGGCCTGGCCAACTGGATGCCCGCGTCCGCATGCGACGCGGACACCTCGGGCCCCGAGCAGGACATCCCGCTTTCCATGACCTTCAGGAACCGGGTTCTCGACGAGCTGCCGAGCCGGCGTCCTGGCGATAAGTCTGTGTCGGCCGAAGTCAGATTGGTAATCAGACGTTGTTTAGCCTCTTGAGCCTCTAGGGTACCAACAACTACCAGGTCTATCTGCATGATCTTGGTCTCTATGTAAATAAGATGACAAAAAAGAATCCAAAGTCAAGGTCATTCAATATAAAAACGAAAATATTATGAAGTAAAAATGCAATTTCTCGTGTGTTGGTTTTGTAACTAAAATGTTGAATTCATTTCCAAACAAATTTTTTTTAAGGCCTCGTCTTTTAGAAACTATTCAGAAAAAAGAGCACCACAGCATTTTATGACGTTTTTAATGGCAGAGTTTGAACACACCGGTACCGTGTTTGTCGGGTAAAAGAGGTGAAGTGTATTTTTCCTCATTCTTCTGTCACATTATTCAACACTGTGAATGTGTCGGGATTAGCCAGATGGCCAAACGTCCGTTTTCATTTGAAATCACATCTAACGGTGCTTAAATTTCTTATTGAGACCCCGATCACACACACAGCAGCAGTTTATTAATTCATAATTCATTCACGCTGCATGAATGTGTCTTAATTATGTTTTTTCCAGTTTGCAGCTCATCATTTGTCTATATCTGTATATGTGTCAGGCGGCAGAGCGGGACTGGGAGGAGAAGCGTGCCAGCTTGACCCAGTTCAGCGCCCAGGACATCAATCGCTTGCTGGAAGAGACCCAGGCCGAGCTGATGAAGGCCATCCCGGACCTCGACTTCGCTGCCAGGCACATCAACAAGCCCGTGGTGCCCCCCAAGCCCCAGATCACCATCCCAATCACTTCCACCACAGCGACCTCTCCTGCAGCCGGGACCACTGGGACCGCAGCCAACGCCGCTGCCTCCACCACGCCCGGCGGGGACCTGCAGCCCGGCAAAGTGCAGCTGGCCGCCCAGAAGCTGAACAGCATGGAGGGGGGTTCTCATCGAGGGTCGGGTGGGTTGGCTCTCATCAATGCAGTAAATTCATTTATGTTGTGATAAAGTTTTACAGGTGGTTCATGTGGTTGTCGTGTGTTTACAGTGGATCTCAACGTGGCCAGGTATCGTACAGAGAAGCCCTCCAAGTCTCCGCCGCCGCCTCCACCTCGCCGAAGCTTCCCATCGGCGCACGGCCTCACCACCAACCGCACCGGAGAGGTCATCGTCACCACCAAGAATATGAAGGTGAGATACTCTCAGGAACGTTTTTAGGGAGCAGACGAGGATGATGGCGTCGATTTCTGATCTACTTTGCAGTTGTGGAGGAAGTATTAAGGTCCTTTACTGAAATAAAAGTACTAATACCACACCATAAAGATTAGGGCTGGGACGATACACCTATCTCCTGATTGGATACTATCACGATACTTGATTTGCTTGCCGATTCGATATTACGATTTATTGAGATTTTTGTTAACTTTTTTAACACTAGACCATGAAGGGGAAAAAGTTGAATCATACACTTCTAGGGACTTTTATTTAAAAAAATATCTAAATTAATACATTAAAATGATTGTCAAATATATCAGTCATTGTCAGGAATTATTTATTACATTTCTTTCCAGCAACCAAAAAATCAAAGATTAAAGACAATTAATCACAAATTATTGGTATTTTCTTTTTAATCTATAAGGGACATGTAATGTTCTATACTTCTGGTGAATATAATCCAATCAATCTTATTTCCACAGATGTATTTTGTATATACAGTTCCCTTTGTTAACACCTTATTTTGAAAACCGGACGTAGTCCCACGTGTCTACTTCCTCTAACTTCTCCAAGGTGGTCTCTAGCTCTCCCGTCAGCTCTGTTCTCTTTATCCATCCATGGTCAGCTCCATCGGGGCCGTTTGAATGCATTTAACATAAATGTCAGTATATGGGTGCTCTACAGTCGTAACGTCGGCCTATTTGACCACGGAGACGAGAGCGACGGCCGGCTCGACCGCAACGTTGCAGCGATACGATAACGTTTCCTGTCCGTGACAGAGTTAGCATGCAGCTTTAGCCGTGATGTTTAGCTCTGCTTTTCCTGTCAATGTGTGAAACCCAAAGTGTTTCCATCCTTTACTGGATGTGTAGTGTTTACCACGCTGGATTTAACATGTGAGGATGCAGGTCGTATCAACGCTGACTCTCCAACGTTTCTACATTGTAGTTTCGTCTCGCTGCGGTTTGTTTTGGTTGACGGATACGGAACGGATATGACGTCACGTTACTCAGACTACAACAATAAAAGCGGTAACTTCTACTTCTACTTGCTGCTTCTAATAAACAGAATAAAATGTGTGTTTGTATCTCTCACAAATATACACACACATTATAAAAGGTGCCACGCTGGCCAAACCAGATGACTGGGATGCTGAATTCAGCCAAAGCAATGCTTCTTCACAAAACTAATGGAAACACGGGCTGGTTTAGTGACATTTTGCAGATGAAACACACCTCCATAGTGCTGGAGAATCTGTCTAAATCTGCTGCAGACCTTCCTGCAACATTATAAAAATCCATTTAAAAAACTCTGCCATGCACATACTGTGTGTTTTTAAACCCGGGGAGAGCTTTTAAGATGTGCAGCTTCACCTTGAAATACAGTCTCAGTGGTTTTCTATGTCGGGATTCAGAAACGTTCTGACCCACATATGAAGAAACCTGCTCTCACATGTTCAACAGAGTGAGATTCCTGTTGGCTGGAGGCAGTTTTAGGTTTTGGTTCTCAGGCGAGAACAAGCTGCTCCGAAGCCTCCTGATCTCCCTGATCGCTCTCTCTTTCTTTATCTGTGAGGAGATTTCACCTCCGTCTCCAGAAGAGTCTGAATCCTTCCAGGCTTTCATTCAACAAGCTGCTGAAAACCTTTTCTGATTCAACAATGTCAAGTGGGTCCTTATTAGATTAGATTTTTTTGGGGGGCACAGTTCATTCACACAGAAGTTCAGTTTGAGCCTGTTAAATGTGCTCAATAATAAACTTGCTGGAAATTTTCTGTTGAAGACGAAGGACACTCGACATCAATGAGTGGATCTGTGTGTTGATATCTGAGGTTACTGACACTCCGTCAGCGATCAGGACAAACAAACTGTGTTGCCAGATATCTGCATCACATCACTGTTACACTAAACTCTCAACGAGTCAGTCTGTTGTCCTGTGACCTTTACTGTCGATACACCCACAGTAGTTGTAGAAGCATTCCTGTTAAACTACGCTGAAAACTTTGCAATAGTCTGTCTGCTGACTCTGAGATCCTTGAGCAGAGATCGAACAACATTAGATGTTTTCACTGGTTTACCTCGCCGTCGGACAGCGTTTTCTGACGGGGAGCTGAAGCCGTTATCTATGCTCTCTTCAAAGCCACCAGACTCCATTGACAAAAACAATAATTGTACCTTGCAGAACGCAGGAGTTGCTGGTCTACTATACTCTCCAACCTTGAGACCTCAAAAATAGGGAGTATTTCAAACCAAAGCAGGAGGTCTGGAGGCAGGGGGAGAGTTTGTTTCCTGCATTCTGGTGACTTTTAAAGAGGACCTATTATGCTTTTGTGCTTTTTCCCTCTCTTTTATTGTGTTATATAGTTTTTTGTGCACGTTAAAGGTCTGCAAAGTTACAAAGCCCAAAGTCCAGGCCAGTCACAGCTGATCAGTCAATGACTGGGAGTATAAACCCAGTTTGGAGGTACAGACCTGCTGATAATCATGAAACTATGTTGTAACCATTCAGCTACCAGGTTGTTTAATATCTTTATTTTTCCTCTAAGATGGAAGAAGATGGCGACCTGCCTAAAACTCTGGTGAAGCTGCGGCGGACGCCCTGCGACACCCCTCGACCGGCCTCGACCCCGCCTGTGATCGCAGCGTCGGGCATTCGCGACGACGACGACGACGAAGAGAAGATTATTGCTGAGCTGGAGGTACGACACTCATGATAACTGATTTATTAGTTAGTAGAGGTTTATGTTGCTGATTTGTGCTGCTGATTTTTAGTGTGATAACATGTCTCTGCCACACTCTTTCATACGACCACCACGGATCAAAGATATTTCAGAGAACGCCTGTAAAAGATTGTAATAAACCAAAGGCCACCCCCGCCCCGCCCTGCATCTTTGGCTCCTTGGGCAGAAAGGTAACGTTAAGATCAGCCCTCTCCGGCTGCCACGCCTGTGGACTTCTACTGACTGTCCCTTTGCCGTCCTTTCCCCCTTTTATTCTCTACTTTACTCCAAATTAAGACGATTATATCACATAACCTACAGTGTGGTTAGTCAGTTTTGGATGCTGTGCTGAACTTCTCTTTCTAACCTTGTTAACATCTGATTCTCTGCTTCCTGTGAGCTCTGAACATATTCTAATCTTTGTCTGAGAGTTTTTGTTTGATGGTCTCCGTTAACTGCAGCTGTAGCGACGTAGACTCAACGTACAACCTTGTAATTGATGCTGTGATGTGCGCTGAGTCATGGCTTGAAGCAGATGATGTATTTAGGTTTTTTTTGCCTTGCAGACTGCGAGCTCCTTCTGACAGCTCCGGTGACACATTTAGCCGAGTAAAGAGGTCTTGTTTTTATTGAAATTATCGCACAACGGCGCTAAGCAGGTAGCTGTCAAAATACAGGACGAGCGAGGGGGAGGGAAGGTGAGGGAGGTTTCAGGTTCAGAGCTGCAGACAGAAATGTTCCTCTGAAAGAATCTATTTTCTCTCACGCAGGTGTTTTAAATTCACATCCGTTTTTATTCCCTGAAGGCGTGTGGAGCTCTGTGCTACAGTATGTTTATAGTTCTTACCAACAGGGATTAATGTCAGCTAGTCTAGTCAGAAATACAGTATATACCAAACATATCAATACTGAATATATGAAATTTCAATATTCATTTTCCTCAGTATCGATTCACGGCTACCGGCTACACTTTCTGCTCTCTCTTCTGTCTGACACACACATCATTATTTATCTTTTAATATAAATCTAAAATATTATGCCCTCAATGTTGAAAACTGTGTTGAATATTACGGAGATAAAGATCACTTATTAACACAGCTTCTTCTTTTATCAAACCAAAATACCTTACTGTCCTTAGGCCTCTCATAATCTGAAATATCTCTAAGAGTTAAAGATACATTCTCCCATAACATGTTAATGTTTTCATTATTAGAAGATATTTCTTAACAGGTTTTATTTTTTAAAAAGCTCTGCATAAAAGTTTAAAGTTAACGAGGATTTAATTCCAAATTTTAGGACTTTTGTAAGAAACTCTGAGTTCGACTTTTGAAGTTCTTGTGAGGCCAAAGCTGATTCATTGTTTTTTCGTTGTTTATCGGGTTAAATATGCTGAAATAATCATTAAAGACAGAAATACTTTGATGTTGAAAACCTGATCTAACATGTCTATCTACAAACTAGGGCTGTCAATTGTTTAAAATAGTTAATCGTGATTAATCACACATTTTTTATCCATTCAAAATGTACCTTAAAGGGAGATTTGTCAAGTATTTAATCCTCTTATCAACATGGGAGTGGACAAATATGCTGCTTTATGCTAAATGTATGTATATATTTATTATTGGAAATCAATTATCAACACAAAACAATGACAGATATTGATCCAGAAACCCTCACAGGTACTGCATTTAGCATAAAACAATATGCTCAAATCATAACATGTCAAACTGCAGCCCAACAGGCAACAACAGCTGTCAGTGTGTCAGTGTGCTGACCTGACTATGACTTGCCCCAAACTGCATGTGATTATCATAAAGTGGGCATGCCTGTAAAGGGGAGACTCGTGGGTACCCATAGAACCCATTTACATTCACATATCTGGAGGTCAGAGGTCAAGGGACTCCTTTGAAAATGGACATGACAGTTTTTCCTCACCAAAATGTAGGATCAATTTGGAGCGTTATTTAACCTCCTTCACGACAAGCTAGTATGACATGGTTGGTACCAATGGATTCATCAGGTTTTCTAGGTTCTAATGGTACCAATAGCTTTAAAACTGATCCCGATACAACCTAAAAATCACAAGTTGCGTTAATGCAATAAAGAAATTAGTGGCGTTAAAACAAATTTGCATTATTATTGCGTTAAGTTTGACAGCTCTAGTATCTAGGATCTAGGATTTGGTGGCATCAGGCTTTGAGGTTGCAGATTGAGGCTACATCCACAGTAATACATTTTTGTTTTAAAACGCATAACTCTTTCTACGTTTATGCCTAGCGCCACACTAATCCAACGTTTTCAAGCCCCTAAAACGGAGACGTTTGAAGACGTTTGAAAACGCTGCTGACCCCGCTTTAGTTTTAAAACATCAGGGTGGCGACATCAGAGGTCAAACGACCCCTTTGAAAATGGCCATGCCCATTTTTCCTCGCCAAAGTTAGTGTAAATTTGGAGCGTTATTTAGCCTCCTTTGCTGACAAGCTAGTATGACATGGTTGGTACCGATGGATTCTTTAGGATTTTTAGCTTCATATGACACCAGTATCTTCACTCTAGCTTTAAAATTGAACCTGCTACTTGATGAAAGATTGCATTAACGTGTTATTATCGCGTTAACTTTGACAGCCCTCCTACAAACATATGAAACATGCATCCAACCGGTGTCTCTGACTATTTCTCAGAGTATTCTGTAAGCAATGTATCTGGTTAACAATCTAAACATTAATATAATATCTGGAGAAATAATGTTACGTCTGGCAGGAGATCCTTATGGTATGTATGATGACGTTTTGTGCGTCTGTCATTGTTAAATAAGTCAAATTAAAATACCATCTTTCCTCTCTTGACTCCTACAGAACAGCAGCAACTCCCCGGGGCCGATGAAGGGCCCCACCGTCGCCGCCCGGCTCAAACACCTCCAACAAGGCAGCCTGGAGAGGCCCAAAACCCGCAAGCAGAAAGAGGATTTCCCCAAAGTCCAGGGCCAGCAGCAGGTATTCCACTTCTAACAGCTCCACCTCTGATGCTTCTTCTTCTTCTTCTTCGTCTGAGGAACGTCTGGCCCCCACCAGCAGACACAAACACCGGAGGGGGGGGACCATCGACAGAAACCTTGATTCTTACCAGTTCTTGATGTGTGTTTTGACATTTGAGTTACTGGATCTAACCTAGCTTGCTTAGAGATCTTGTCGTACGAGTATGTCGATGTTTTGATTTCCTGAGGAAGGTTCTTGGTGGTGCTTGTGACTGATTAAACTAGCTTTATTATGATAATAGTCAGATACATCCATTGATCTCCAGTAATGCCACGGAATGATTTCATATATCTCAAAGTGATCCAGCCATGTAGTCTCTCACTGAATCCTCATCTCTCACTCTATCCATCCAGTAGCGACCACCTGCTGCTCTCTTTGTATCACCCGTCCTTTAACCGTCTCCAGGTTAGCGGGCAGCGCTGCAGCAGCTGCACGCTGTTTTAGCTCGCTGGTGTGGCTGCTGTCGAACAGCCAAGAGGCCAATCCATTAAGCTAGCTTAACTCAGAATTGCCTTTTTTTACAGCTCTTATGCTACGACTTATTATGCAAGATGACGACAGTGAAGCGCAAGGTGCGAGGTCACCTGAAGAAAGGTGTTTTTGTGGAGGAGCTTTTCAGTTTAATGTGTGCAATAAACAGATTTATAGAGGAGAAGTGGAGAATCATATTATATAAGAGTGACTGAGGCAGCAGAGGAAAAACAAAACGCATCTGGAAGCAAAAAGTAATTAAATCATATAATCAACTGTAAACCTAATTATGAAATTGAATGTCGCTGAATTGTTATACTTGGAAAAAAATATCCGACTTTGAAATTTAACATCTGTCATTTAAAGTTCTGCAACTCAACTAACTAAACTTAATTTTACACAATACTCATTTTTACTGAGTAGCGCTTGAATGCACCATAATGTAATCAATGGAACCTCCGCTAACGTTAGTAGCTCCGTTATTTAGCCAAGCAGGACTGTGCTGCCCACCGGCTGCTAACAGCTAATGTTACTAACTCTCCTCATGACGATTTCAACACAGATTTGTTGTTCACAGTCTCGTCATATCAAGGATAAATAGGGTGCGCCCCCTCAGGTTTAGTTTTAGTAAAGCGATGCTTTTGAGCACTTTTTCTTCTCTCCGCCATGGCTCCGGTCCCAAACAAAATGAAGCATGATGCGTATGCGTCATTGTGCATGTCTAACACTTTATGCGTGGTGCGAAAGCTCAGATAAATTGACCTTTTTCCCCAAAAATGTGGCTCTTTTTCATCGCGAAATATTCACGTTCTGTGTGAAAAATATGTTGACAGCAAATTAATCGCACAAAAAAAACGCCCCAGGTGTGTTCAGGCCTTAAAGGTGCTCATTACAATATCCAGAGCATTAATATATCAACAAGCAACTATTTCCTATGTAAAGATATAGAGGAGTAATGTCTACCTGAGCAGATAATGAAGTCTCTCTCTCTCTGTGTTTGTTGTAATCTGAGCTTTTTCTGTGTTTTATTGACATAGCCGGCCGGCTGCGCATGCTTTTATTGCATGTGAGCGTGACCCACTGGCTAGCTCACGGCCGCCGCTCTGCACAGCTCTCGTACCGCGACCACAGCTGATAACGCCGTCGGTTGTTGCGGAAGCCCTCATGTGAGCACTGTTAGCTCCGTTAGCCGCCAGCTCAGCTTCCGCCACGTTGAGAGCCGTGCGAAGGCAATAGAAATGCTGCCAATCTCGCATTTAGCACTTTTAACGTGACACATTCAGTCGTCGTTAAATTTCACAATCGGGTATTTAGTTTCTTATAAAATTCTAATTATTATAATTTGCTTCCAACCGCCCGTCCACACATACAGACTCAAACACGGGAGGAGTGACGGGAAGCCTTTCATTGGGAATTGAATCTCAAGACTGCAAAGTCGCCCTGTAGCGACATGGTTGTGTCCTCCTGGTGGCAACTACTTCAACTCAGCGGGGGAAAACCTGTCAACAGCTTCTCCATTCAATATGATACAACTTTAAGAAGCTGCTGGGAAAGTAAAAATAAGAAACAAGGCACCTGATTGGACGAACGCTTTCCCTCGTGGGCTGCTGCTCCCAGCTCTCTAACTGGAACCAACATCGCTCGTTTGGAAACTTTTTTCTCTTATTTCACGAAAATAGTTCACCGAAATGTGTTCCTGAAAGCATTTTATGTGAGAAATAAGCCGTTCAGTTGATGAATCTGTCTTTATTTTGGATCGACAACGTGTAGTTTAAAAGTTTCTTGAGAGTTTCCAGAGGTGGCGAGTCGCGCCGGACGCCCCTGATTTGCATAAAGTAGCCTAGACCTCAACTTTATGCAAACGCTACGCTACCAGAATGCATGCATGCAAGGACGGAGGCCGGCGGACACGTACCATCAGAGCCGAGTATGTGTAATATTTAGCTTTGGGCTCATGAGAAGCCACTTTTGAGTGTGTATGTGTGAACAGGAGGTTAAACTCAGTACTTGGCCTTTAAGATGTGAAGCTCCACTCGTCTTATCTGCTCCTGCAGACGCTCCGAGCGGCCCTCGACCTGCCGAGTGGAGCAGCGTTGACCCATCCTCCACGGCCCTCTTACAAAAAAAAGAAAAAGAAAAAGAGCTTTTAGAAAATACTGTGAAAGAGAGAAAAGGAGCCGGTCAGTCTCAGCCTTAACCGCTTCACCCCGATCCATATCTTCACCCAGAGCCATCGTCTCTCTGCATGTGGGCCAGTTTCAGGAATCTATTCTGATTAATTCATGAATTTACCACATTAAACATGCAGCATTTATACGTTTATTTAGAGTTTTCCAAACACCCCCGAGAAGCAGTTCATCCGCAGGAGCCCAGACACATTTAGAGACTTAACTTCTGGTTCTCAGAAAGGACGGCGTCTCTGACGATAGCTTCCGTTAGCACGCGGCTAACACGGCTGACCTCCACTTGCACTTCCCTCCACACAGAGACCTCCAGGATTAGTATTCAGGGCCGCTTGTGTCTTGTGCTGGTCTGAATATCAACTCCTCATTTCCCTTATTGCTTTTTGAAGATTTATCACCCAAAGAGCCTGAAAGCAAACGGTCAAATCATGTTGGTTTTTGTTGCATAAAGTCCATGTTTACATGGTGAGGAGGGAGCTCATGGCTCATGAGATAATGTCTTCAATGGTGTTAATATTGAACACAAACACATATCCCCAACCAGCCCGGTCGCACGAGAAGGCGTATGAGTGACACCATAATTAGGGTTCTATGAAATCCATTGTATTTTTTCCCAACTTCCATGTTTTAGCATTGAAGCACATTTTGTCACCAGATAAAGTGTCTAATCCCGTGGTGGATGAATAAAATGTCAACAACTCATAAGAAAATAATCAAAATTGAATAAATATCAATGAATTTGATATTTCACAACAGCTATAAAATAATCCATTCCGTCCTTTTGTAAAATAAAGTGCTCTAAATTTAGCTGTTAGTGTCGAATTCCTCAGGTTTTTGGATGACTAACAGGTGACCCCTCCCCCAGGTTTCCCCTCAACTCATCTCTTGCGCTCTCATTGGCCGTAGCTCTCCGACAGGTCACACATTAAGCCTGCTAGGTGACGCATCGGCGAGCCTCTCAGCTCACGTCTTTAAGCAGCGAGCGCAGAACAAACGCCAATTTGCCTCTGATCTGGGGCTTTTTTGTCTGGAACCTCCAAAAACTGTTGGCGAGAGGTAAATCAGGGCTAAAGTGAACTAGACCAGTCGTCTGGCTGGTCTTCTCCGGCATGAATGAGTCAGAGAAGAGAGGCAGCGTTCCCGTAAACGAAACCAAAACATAGCGGTATAGTTTTTTCATGTTAGTCGGCTTAGGTGCTGTGAAAAAGTGCTTATAATGGCTGGAAAAACCCTGATTTTCATAAATAGTTTGGAAAATCCCACACTATTTTACAGCTGATTCCATTTTTATCAACTGATTCCGCGATTCCATCCGTGTTTTCCACATCGTGGAAACCATAGAGTCCTAGATAATTCACAAGCTTGCCAAAAGAGCGCCGTTGTTGCTTTAGGCGTGTCATTTGTACGCCATGTAGTCTGTACTGACTGCAATGTAAACGCATCCTTGTGAATATACTACGCTCAGAGCTAGCGTAGAATAATAATTGAGAAAGACTGCTAACGGTGGGTCGGAGGGGAGGTGGATGGGTCCAACAAACGCAGGACTTTCAACCCGGAGACCTGCTGTTTTGCTTTGTTAGTTACGTTAGTGATGTTTGTCTCATTTTCCGTACTTATGTTACGTTGTTTACGTATGTGTTTTAGTTAGTTTACGTACTTGTTTAGGCCCAACCATGACATTTTTCCTTTTCTGGCTGCCTAAACTGTAGTTTTGTTACGTGGCGTACAAATGACACTCAAAAAGCCTAAAATGCGACCTCATGACATGCGTAATGTTCTTGTAATGTCGTGCTATTTATACGCCTTCCCATGAGATCGGGTCGCCTCAACAACGTGCTAGATTCAACATGATCTGCAGTATTTCTGTAATTATTTGTCTCCTCATCAGTAGATCATAAATGCATCTCAATCACTCTTAACTGTACATACGGTGTTGTGGATTCTGGGTCAAATGAAGCCTCATGTATAATAGTAGATGTAAAGAACCGTGATACAGAAAATCAGTCGTACATTTGGGGGACAGTTTGACTCATTAATTTGCTGCCATCTCAGTCACTTTATTCTTTAATCACCCCGTCTCCCTTGTGGGTGAAGGATGCAGTAAACATCACATGATGCCTGTTTCAAGATCAGCAGAAAGTGGTGCAATGTGTGCACTTGCCTCGGGCAGAATGAATGCATTTGGGTTGTAAAGTGTTTGCTAACCAGAGGCTGTTAGACTACAGCATCCGTCTACAGGAGCTGCCAAAGCAGCGTGGCCAAATGCTCCATATTTGATCTGTGTTGGCGCACTCACACATAAACCTATAGTTTATTTGATGGAGAAGTTTGCTGCTCTGCTGCAGTAAAAAGAGGCGTTGCACTTTATAATCCCTTTTCAAGCCTGGGTGGTGCACCTGTCTGCTCGTCCTTTTGTTCCGGAGAGCGCTGAGCGAGCCACAGACGTGCCGGTGTCCCCCCGAGGCAGCGAGCGGCACCTTGTCACCACAAACTGCTTTCTTTCATTGTTGAACTTTAAGCCGTTGTCAAGCTCGGATTCTTCCTCCTTGTACACCCTGTTCCTACACAGTTACAGACAATATGAGCTTTCAGAGGACGTGAATGGCTTTTTAAGTTGTGTTTTATTCCGCCAGCCTTTTCTCCAGGCATTACAGTCGGCTGTTTATCCTCACCGGTCCTCAAAGAATACATCTTCATCCGAGCGCCGTTCGCCAAAAACTGTGATTCTTATTTTATCTCGTCCCTTTCACAGAGCCACTGTTTCTCTGTGGATTTTATTCTTTAAAGTAGGGATGTCACGGTACCAGAAATCTAGTAGTCGATACCAATACCAGTGAATTTCCACGATTCTCGATACCAAATTCAATACCACGGTAAAAAAAACACATACTCTTTTGTTAAAAAAATGTGAACATTACAAAAAACAGAGGCATGTAGCCTTTAAGTACTAAATAAAAAGAATTGATCCATTTAGTTCATTTTGGCGAATCAGCAGCATGTTATCAATCGATAGTCAGACGACGGACACTACATACTGACCTTGAATGCATCTGGTCCATCAGCTCAGAGTAGTAGGAGCAGAAGGCAGAGGATTTATTGTCGAAGCGAAAAGCAAATGCACCTATTTGGCATTATTTCACGTTTAATCTCAATGCTATAAGGGAACCATAATGTTAATGATGTAATCGCGGATGGAGCCGTCACAGCCGGTGTGCACGGAGCAGCGACGCTAGGTAGACCCCCGCAGCGGAGCCCCGCAGCAAAAGCGCTAGCGGAGAGGCCAGACACACCGCCACCCGACGGTAGAGATCAGAGTCAGCTCTCTGCACATGTTGACCGTCATCTTTCTTGTAAATGTCCAGTGTAATCGGTAACACCGGTGTTGTCACAAGTTTATTGTGACAACACCGGTTGTGACAACACAGTCGGCCTTCGGCGCCGCTAGTTCTGTGATGTCGGCTTGGTGTGTCTGGGTCTTAAAGATGATGATATGTATCGATGTTTTCACTTTGCATCGATGAGATTGGCTCGTTGATCATATATCGATCCAGATCAATGGATCGTTACACCCCTATTGTTTATATAAAAACATTGATTAGTGCAGCTTTGATGAATCCGGATACCTGAAACCAGATCCAGAACAGAATCAGCAACCTGAACCAAAACTTCTTTACAACGTTTGATCGTCTGACTGCTCGTGTTTCTCGTCCTGCTGGAGTTTGTCGTTCATTCATTACTTGATAGAAATGCTGAGCAAAGCTACAAACACAGGACTCAGGTTGCATCCTTTATCTTGAGGGTTTTACTGTGATTCTTCCTCTTCAAGGACTCACTAAAGATCCGATCCATCATGTGCAGAATTCAGTCCTGATGTACTTGGCACTCTTCAGACGTACATTCCCACCGTGGCGTGCGTTCCTCAACACGCTGCAGCAAACAGTCCGTCGTTAATCATCCTGAACGTGACCTGTTTGTCCTCACTGAGTATTTGGATGGACAGACCGTAGACTGGATCTCAGAGGAGGACCAGGGGGACGGACGGGTTCTGGTTGTTTGTCCGGTCCGTTTATTTATTCGGCACATAAAGGATCCTGTGAGAGTCCTGCTGCTGCTGCTGCTGCTGCTGCTGCTGCTGCTGCTGCCGAGCTCTTTAAACAACCATCAGGAAATGTTTTCTCACCAACGCCCACGAGACTCGGCTGATAAAGAGCCGTGGTCAGAGGAGCTCACAACTCTCTTTCTCGCTTCCTCGTTCCTTGTTTCCTTTCTATGTCTCCTCTCCTTTCCTCTCCTATACTCTCCTTGCGTCCTCCTCACTCCTCTCCTTTCTTCTCCTTGTTTCTTCATCTCTGCTCACCTCACCTTTCATCTCCTTTTCTTTGTTTCCCTCCTTATTCCTTTCCCTTCTCTCCCAATCTCCTCGCCTCATCTCTCCTTTCCTTCTCTCTCGTGTCCTTTTTCCTCCTTTCTCCTCTCACTCCTGCTCCTTCCTTCTCCTCCTACTCTCCTTTCCTCTCCCAACTAGACTCATCTCCTTGTTACCTCTCCTCTCTGCACATCTCTTTCCTCCCTCCTCATCGCTCCTTTTATTTCTTCTCCTCTCATCTCCTTGTTTCCTTTGCTCATCTTATCTTTCCTCTCGTTTCCTATTCTCATCTCCCCTTGCTGTATCTCCTCTCCTTGTTTCCTCTCCTCATCTCCTTTCCTCCGCTTACCTTCCTTTTTTCTCATCTTGTTGTTTCCTCCTCTGTCCTTGTGTCCTCTCCTTTCCTCTCATTATCTCCTTGTTTCCTGTCGTTCTCCGTTCATCCTCACTCTGTTCCTTGTCTTTTCTCCTTGTTTCCTCACCTTTCTTATCTCCCCTTTTTCATTTTCTCCTCTTCTTGGTTCCTCTCATCTCCTTTCCTCTGCTTACCTTCCATTTTCTCATCTTGTTTCCTCCCCTGTCCTCTCCTCTCCTTAAGTCCTTGTTTCCTCTCCTTGTCTCCTATCCTCCTCTTTCTGTCCCTTGTCTCCTCTCCTTGTTTATTATCTCTTCTTGCCTCTCTTTCCTCCTTTCCTCTCCTCTATCAGACTCGTCCTTTCTCTTTACTGTCTCTCTCCTCTCCTGCCATAACGTCATCCCTCCTTCCCCTCTCTCCTTCCCTTCCTTCATTCCCTCCTCGCTGCATCACTCAGAGAAGAAGAAGAAGAAGAAGAAGAAGAGCTAAACGAGGACAGATGTCCCGTCCCAGAGCTCTGACAGCAGACTGTGATCACAGCATCATTTCTGGCTGTTTGCGGCTCAGCGACAGCGACAGCCTCGTACTCGTCTCCTCTCTCTCATCTACCCACAAGCACGAGGACCGTCACGCCGATGCACCAAAAACCCGCCGTCCCCGGTGGCCAATCAGGAGATGGAAGCGTAGCGTAGTGGTAGAGCGAGGATGGGGGGGGGGGGGGGGGGGGTAAACCTTGTCAGACACACATCACACAAGATTTAACAAAAACTTGAAATACATTTGTCTGTTTGTAAATTTAGATTTTTGTCTTTTTTTCTTTCCCCCTCCCTTTTCACTGCTTCTCGTCTTGTTTTTGACCTTCTTCTTTTGCTCGTAAATCTTCCCTCTCTGCTTGCTTTTTTGGGGCAGTGCTGAGATTTTTTTCTTCTTCCTCTTCTTCTTGTGCTCCAGCAAAAACGCTGCTCATGCTTCTGGCCAATCAAATCAGTTTCGCTGATGTTTCCCTTCGCTGCTTTTCCTCACATCATTTTGTGAGCCAGTCGCTGTCTCTCTTTCCTTTCTCTCTCTCTCTCTCTCTCTCTCTCTCTCTCTCTCTCTCTCTTTCTTTCTCTCTCTCTCTCTCTCTCTCTCTCTCTCTCTCTCTCTCTCTCTCTCTGTCTGTGTTGCTTTGCTTTCTTCATTCTCTGTCTGCTTCTCAGGTCTCAGCCGGACTAATAACGTGAGGAGCGAGTACTCGGATCAGTCTGGGTTTGGACTCCTAGTTCAGACCTTGAAGTCGTGAGATTTTGTCATTTGACTTTATGAGCTAGAGGTCATCAGACAGGATGATAACACACCAATAATTAGTTTCTCCCACATCACTCTGTAGCTCTGCCTCACGTTAGATAACGGTTTATACATCAGGAGGTAATTGCATCGGCTCTGGACCTGCAGTATGAAGCAGTGTGGGGATTTCACTTCCATCATCCAACATATCTAACAATCTAACACAGTATCGGTGTCCTAATTACATACTACACACTAATTATGAGCAGGTTAGAAGTCTGTCCAAAGTGACTATGCAAAAATGTTAAAGGTACTCAGAAGATTTACACTTCCATTAAAGTTTGGGGATTTACAAGAGACAAAATTGCAGCAATAAATGCTGAAATATCCTGACTTTTAGTCACTAGTGTGGGTAAAAGCTCCAAACATGCTGGGTCCTACATGTCCCATAATGCAACTTGATAGCATGTTTTTATCAAGCGACCTGGATGCTTCTTCAGAACTGCTTGTTGGTTGGTCGAATAACTTTGAAATCCGACATTCACACCCACTTCACGCTGTGATTGGCCAGCTGAGGAGGTCTGAAACTTCTCTCTCTATAGCTCTGTTTCCATTTATTACACAACAATTTCCGTCACTTTTCATGTTAACATGTGAATGTCTTCCAGGAGAGACTGTTGTCGCTGTATTTAAATAATATCACCTCTCTATGACCGGAGGCTTTTCACTCACATCTTCCAGTGTGACCGTTCCCATCAGGTATTAACACTTTTGATTTGACAGATGATGTTGACAAAAGTTGAGGCAGATTTTAACTTCCCGACTAGACGATCCTGCGTATTTTGCCAAAAGCCCCCCGGCGACACACTTCACATGACAAGTAAACAGATTTTTATGGCAGCATATTGCTGCCACGCCAGAAAAAGAAAAAAGGGATCAGTATCACATTATAACATGATAATTTTGATATAATATATTGATAGGCTTGTTATATAACAAGATGTTTTCATGTTATTACTACCGACAAACGTATCACTCTTTATGACGATATATTATTTTTCTTGTTTTATTACACGGCGTTGTTGAATACTCGATTCTGATTGGTCAATCACAGCGCTCTACGGTCTGTTATTTCTTTATAGCAGACCGTTGCTATGTAAAACGGACTGTTGCTATGTAAAACGGACCGTTGCTATGTATAACGGACCGTTGCTATGTATAACGGACCGTCGCTATGTATAACAGACCGTTGCTATGTATAACGGACCATTGCTATGAATGCAACTCTGATGTCAGACTCTGGAGGACCATTTTTGAGTCAAAATATTGATTTCTTCAGTAAGTAGCCGTGTAATACGCGGGATAACGTACAGCTAGCAGGTCATTGTTGTGAAATTAACGGCCATGCGGTCTTGCATCGCCCTGAAGGGGAAGGGCACGGAAGCTACACCGCCTTCCTTCTTGTTATAACGTGAAAAATATTGTGTTACAACAATTAACTTGTCACGTTATAGCGTGATACTGCTCCGTTTTTCTTTTTTTCTGGCGTGGCAGCAATAGACTTCCGTAGGTCTTCATGTGGATTTTTCCTTTAAAACAAATTGCTGCTGTTGTTGAGACAGCTCAGGAAGATCTTGAAACGCAAAAAACGTCTAAAACAAATCATTTTCCGGTAGTACAAAGTGTACATTATACTAAAACAATTAGTATATAATGTATACAATTAGTATGAAGTATGAAATTGGGACACAGACAACATTTATTTATTGTTTTCTAAGATAAATTAGTCATAAACATTAACTCAAACACTGGATGTTGCGTAGTTGGATTCAAGTTGAAAGGTTTTTTGGGGTGAAATATTGAAACTGTGTCTAAATGAGAAGAAAACACCGGCTCTGTGCTGTTTGACATTTTACTGGAGGGAAATATTAATCTCATACTGTGAGTGTGTATTTATACCACTGGCAGAAATTAAATTACAAGCAGATGTTTCTCTATATAGTTAATACATTTATGGAATGTATTAGTAGTCTCAGAAATAGCATTAAAAAGCTAGCACGAAAAATAGAACCAGTTAACGTATAACCTGAACCACTTCACAGATATATTGTATGTATATTATAAGACCATTTTAGTTTTTTGTTTTAAAAGAAATCGCTTTATTAACATGTAAAAAAGAAAAAGTATCATCTATGTTTTATATAATCAAGCTTTTTTTGTATTTTTATACTTGAAGAAGAGGATTCATAAACACATTTATTCTGTAAATTATTATTTTTCTGTGTTAAAGATTTTTTATTTTTTTCCTGCTAACCCATAGAAACATGATCAAACGTTGTTGCTGTAGAAGACTAGTGGGGGGGGGGGGAGTATGAAAGGTATATAATGGTACCACCACATTTATAAAAAGCACATATCCTCCTTCCTCACTGATAGGACGCCCCATTTTGTAGCTGTTTTCCTCTTATTATAACCAATAGTGTTCGTACACTGCACAGATAAACTCTATTGTTGGTTTCTTGATGAATGTGTGATTGTTCAAACCATTTGTGGATGTTCAAAAATGTATATAAACCCAAATGATATATTACAAAATTGATTTTATGTGGAAATTTTTTTAGACTGGGAAAAAAAATAATAATCCAAAATGGCATGCATACTGTATACATTCCTGGAAATCTGCACGCAACAGAGGTCAAATTTTCTTGTCAACAATTCTGTGTATACTTGTGAGTGTATGATAGAGTAAACAAATTGTACAGTAACATAGATTTTTGTATTATGTTCAAAATGGGTCGGTAAAGCCCCTTTTACTGTCAGAATAAATAAAAAAAAGGATAATTATATAATAAGTATTGAGAAACGATCTAAAGGGTGATATTGTATATCAACTACATACTGTTCCTCCAGTCTGAGAGTGATGCTTGCTGTGTGGGGTAAGTGTTGTTTGTGAATCGTGAAGAAGAATGATAATCTACTACAAAGTCAGTATAACTTAACTAAAGACCAACTAAACAACCGTGCAAAAACACCGCGCAACTTTGTGTATGGAAAGTAAAAGTTGCTGCTTCGTGTGAGAAAAATCAACCAAACAAAAAAAAAAAGGTTGCTGCTTTTGTACGTTCCTGTTGTGTTTTTGTGACAATAAAGGTGACCCTCTTATACATGATGGTTGTGAGCGCCTCGTCTGTGAATGGATTCCAATTATTTTGTATTCGTCAAACATCGCCGACTTGGCAGCGCCCGACGGCATCGGAAAACCAACGCACGGAGGTTCCCTTTAGCAACAGTATGTGACAAACCGGGCTTTCAACTAACTCCAATGTAAACTCACCCGCGGCGTTATCCGACGTCGGAGCAGTGACGTTGTATTAATAGCGTGACGGTACGTGTCCACAGGGGCGTTTTGTTTTTTTAAAGTTATTTTTTTGGGGGCATTTTCCATTTTTATGACAGGACAGTGGATAGAGTCGTGAAAGGGGGAGAGAGAGAGTGGATGCGGAAAGGGCCACAGGCCGGATTCGAACCCGGGCCGCCGCGGTCAGGACCAAGCCTTAATACATGGACGCCCGCTCTACCAACTGAGCTAACCCAGGCGCCCAACACAGGGGCGTTTTTTATCGCGAGGGGACGCAACGCTTCCCAGCATTGGACGCTTGGTGTGCTGTCCCTAGAAACAAGGCACTCGGCTCCTGATTGGACGAACGCTTTCCCGCCGTTGGCTGCTGCTCCCAGCTTTCAAACCGGAACCAGTATGGAGGCTCGTTTGGAAACTTTCTTCTCTTAATCCACGAAAATAGTTCACTGAAATGTCTTTCTGAAAACATTTGAGGCGAGAAATAATCCATGCAGTTGATGAATCTGTATTTATTTTGGATCGACAACGTTTATTTTAAAAGATTGTCGGGAGTTTTGAGAGGCGGCGGGTCGCGTCGGACGCCCGTGATTTGCATAAAGTAACCGAGCCCTCAACTCGTCGCGACGCCTAGTCTCTCTAATCGCTACCAGAATGCATTGCGTGGCTGTTTACATAGACAATTAATGGGGAGCATGGAAAGCACGGAGCCTGTGGACACGTACCATAAGAGTCTGTTCAGGGTGGGCAGGACGGGAGGTGGACGGGTCAAACAAACACAAGACTTCCAACCAGGAGACCGCTGTCCGTGTCCCGTGTGAAACTAAAAATAACGTTGACTTATTTTGTCCCGTAAGTCGTGAGTCAGTGAAGTTAACATCAACCGACCGTTTCCCAACCCTATCTAAGTGGTTGTGTTGCCTAAACCTAACTTCTTGTGGAAACGGAAGTTTATTTTGAAAGTTGTAATGAGCGTATAGAGACACGCCGTCCCTGGTCCGTCCAAAAGTAACGCAAGAGGGGTGCCTCCATGCGTCGGTCTCCGATGTCGAGGGGCGCTGACCAAGCGACGGTATTTGACGAGTTGGGAGTGAGAATGTGTTGTTTTATTATGTTTTCGGGTTGTCTGTCCTTCCGGTCCATTCTCATGAATGCGATATCTCAGGAACGCCTGGAAGAAATGTCTAACTAAAGGCGGCACCACACAGAGCGTTCTCCGGATTCGTCTATATCCCTTAAAATCAAGAAGGCCTTGCGACCCCTAGTGGGGGTCGGGTCCCCCGTGGTTTAGAAACCAGTGGTCTGAAACACCCTCCACTTTATGAGGTTATAATTAACAGCTGGAAAGAGAACGCAGCTTTGTAACCTTCGTTAATAAATCATGAGTGTATCATCATTTAATACCGAGTGCAGCGCTGTTAATCATGTTGACTTTGAAGCCCTCCCCCGTGGACAAATACATGTCACAGATTAGTTTAAACCTAGCGACGCCTAAAACCAAACAAATATGTGCTCAATTAGATTTGAGCTGTGGGGCGATGAGGTCGGCCAGCGCTCGTTTAGATCAGATGAAAGTTTAATGATTCCTCCGGAGAAGCTGAGCGGTCGCGTTAGCAGAGAGGAACAAGAGAAAGATGATAATCAAGTGAGGTGTCAGATAATAAGGTAGTAATTATAAGAAATAAGTGATCTTTAAAACATGTTCTTTACTGGAAAGTATCTCCTGTAGGAATAGTTATAATTTAGGAAATATTTGCTTTTCGAGAGTTAGATGAAAAAGTACAGAGCTGGAGGCGATTAGCGTAGCTTAGCATAAAGACTGGAAACAAGGGGAAACAACTAGCCTCGCTCTGTCCAAACATAAAAAATACACCTACCAGCACTTCTAAAGCTCATTTACTAACTCATTGTTTATTGTTTCTTTCATCCGTTAACAAATAGAAAAGTAAAAATGACAATTTGTGGTTTCAGGGGGAGTTGTGTGTTTTCACTATTTCTTGACAAACTTGACACAACTCATTTTAGTATTTCTCTTTTTGAACAGATTAAACAAACAAGATACAACATGTTGATTAGTGAGAATTAGACGTGTTGGTGGATGTGGTTTTTAAGTTTGGACAGAAGCAGGCTAGCTGTTTCCATCCGTTTCCAGTCTTTATGCTAAGCTACGCTAACCACTTCCTGACTTAAGCTCTGTACTTAACAGACATGAGAGATGTTGTTATCAATAAGCTTGATATTTTCCAAAAATTCCAAAAACATTTTCCAAATATGACTTAGACTAAGATAAGATAGGAAACTTTATTTATCTCGAGGGAAATAAATAGTTGTGCAGCCGTTGCAGTACAAAGTAGGAAGGAGTGCAAATATTAAATACACACAATATTTAATATAAACAGGTTAACGGTAAGGATCATTCTCGGTGAGTTGCATATAGAAATGTATGTAATATCGGATTTGAAGTACAGGTAAGTGTTTATGTTCATGATTATGTCCATGGTATTGCACATTATGAGTTGATTGTAATCCACAGAGTGTATTCAGATGAAAGTTCACCTTGAATCCTCCTTTATTTGTTGTTTAATGATGCAATCTGAGCAGTTTTACAGACTTCCTGTTTTTCCCTCGAGGCACCTGGAAGTGAACCTGAGTTTCACTCTAGCAGCTCCGCCCTCCTGCTCTCAATCCTCCACTTCCTGCTTCCACTTTGTCCTTCGAACTAAGTCAGACTGCACAGATGTGACTTTACCTGCATCTGGAAACAGCAGCTGGTGTTTCATTCAAACAAGTGGAGCAGACGACAGACTGTAAGTACAAATACAACTGATCTGAATCTGCTGCAACAAGTCAGAACTCCTGGTTTACTGTCAGCAGCGTAAAGTCATATTTAATAACTCATTTTTAACTTTTTTTATTTACGTATCGTAGCAGCTTGTTGAGATTTTAATGTCGTTCTTGGTTTGTGAAAACTTGTTCAGACAGAAAACAGCAGAAGAAGAAACGCTGCTGTCGTTAATTCAGTTTACAAACTTCCCAAACTGGAAAAGCAACAGAACATTTTACAGCACTTCCTGCTCTGACACAGTTGGTATGGAGTCTCAAGTGTGCCACTGGAATAAATCTAAACTTTTACAGTATTCAATTAAAATGAATAAACTGGTGGATTTAAAACAAATCTATTATAAATTAATCAATTACATTTGCATTTAGACAGTTAATTTAAAAACAGTAGAAATCAGTAAATATATTAATATAAATATTTTTGAATTTGCTAGTATTTTTTCCCTTATTCTGTCTTTAACTGACAAATTAATAATTGGATTTTAAAATGAAAAATTTTACTTTGTTCAGTTTATTTATTTTGATTGATTATCTAATTTGCCTCTTTTTAATTTAATTTTGATGAATTTAAATTAAAGCGATCATGAAATGGAAACTGCAAATTATTAAAACAGAGATTAATTGAGATTTAATATTTTTAATATTTTTATTTAAGAAACTTAAAACACTTAGCCTTTTCACTCCCCCCCCCAACCCCCCACTGCCTAGACAAAATAATAATTTAATTTATTTATTATTAAAAATAAAAAAAAGATAAATACAAAAATTAAATAATGTAAAAAATAATGTAAATAACCAAAAGCAAAATAAATAATACTAAGATAAAATAAAAGTAAATAAATGAAAGATAAAAAATCCAGCAAACACACAATTAATAAAATAAAACATACATACAGATTAATTGAGATTTAAAAGTCTTTTTAAGTTTATTTTGAGTCTGGATTTCTTTGTGATTTGGATTATAAAATGGAATCAGACCGCAAATTCAGTTATATTTAAATTTTTATTTCATAAAATTTGATGTGTAGATAAGCAACTGTTTACTAACAATTTCGCCTTATAAACTTAAAAAGTGATAATATGTTAATGTTGTGTTTCCAGCTTGTTCCTATGTCTACAAAGAGGCAAAACAACATCAGTTATTGCAGATTAAAGTTTATTAATCCATCTCTTAAATGCAAATTAAATTAATACGTTTAAATATTCCAGTGGCTCTCTTCAGCCTCTATAAATTTAAAACTGTTTTTTGCCAAAATTACTGCTCAGTATTCAAGTGAGACTTTTTTGTCAAGAGTTGCATTTATTTAGATTTGTACCTAATATTTTACATAAGGATTATCAGCATATTTTTTAATCTTTTCTGTTTTTCGTACGCAGGCAGAAAAACTTCAAACTTCAGCCTCTTCAATTTGTCTTTTTGGGAATTAACCATCGATTTTTGGATCTTAAACTACGTCCGACGACCGGACACTAAACTTTCATCAAGTTGAAGACGTGACCTCAGTTATCAGGTGGATTATTGTGAAAGAAAAAAACACAAACAATGGAAAACTTATTTGATTTTGAAGGCGGCTCTGTGGCCTACGGCGTATTTACCGTTTCAACTGAGCAAAAAGACGAACTCATAACAAGTCTGACGTCTTTCGTACGTCTCTACGGTCAACGTAGAGATTATCTTCAGAGAGCTTCAGAGAGCTTCACACTGGCGGTTGCTCGACTTCATGATGAACACGAGGACGTTGCTGAGAATAAGCCGGTCCGATGTCTGTTCAGTGTGTTCGGAGGAGTTCTCGGTGCAGCTTGTGGTGCTGTAACTGGTGGAGTCGGGGGGGCATTGGGGGCAGTTAGTGCTGCAACTTGCACCAGGTTTTGTGGCCATATTAACGCCCTCGGTGCAACTTTCGGCTTTGTCGGCAGCGTGTTAGGTGGTGTAGTTGGAGGAACATTCTGCGGCGCTGTCGGCGGGGCCGTCTGCGCTGCAGCTAAAGCGACCGGTGGTCCAGTTCATGATGTAGCATGGTTCACCATCGGCGGTGCAACTGGTGGTGCAATCGGTGGTATTTTTGGCGGGACGGTCGGCGCAGCAGGCGGCGCAGTCGGCGGTGCTTTCGGAGCGTTGTGTGCTACGAGGTTTGCAGTTTATTTAGTTGGTCATTTTTGTAGAAAGAAAGATTCAAAAGTCGAGAAAACAAAGTCGATGAAGGTGAAGATGATGCAGAAAAGTGGACATTTCAGTGAAACTATCAAACCGCTGGTGGACGAGCTGAAAACAATCAAAACCGTTAGCGACAAAATGGCCTCCGGTGCTGCCGTGCGCGGCGTAGCCGGACAAACCGCCAAGACTCTGACTTCTGTGACCGCGATGGAGAAAAGTATCAGTGACTCTCAGAGGGCCTCCGATCTGCTGCAGTTTGTCTCCAGCGTTGAAGAAGCAGCGAGACAAAGCAGGAGAATCACAGAGGACCTGGAGACGACGAGAGCAGAAGTGGAAACATATCTGGTTTCAACGAGGAAACACTGAGGCTGTAAAACAAGAACTGGACTAAACCTGTTGAACTGCATTCAAACAGAGAATTATGTAGAAGTTAATATAAGAACTCAATTATCAGTTTGATTCTGTGTTAAAACATCACTCACAGTTTGTTCAGAGTTCTTCAGAATGAATGAGTTTTATCCTCCGTCGCTTACATTGGAGTCAGGAAGAGATCTCTTAATGACCTTTATGAACAAGAGGAATGATTACAGTAACTATAAAGTATCAGCCTATGGAGGACAGAACCTGCCAAAATAAATGAATGAATAAATAAATGACTCGATAAATAAATAAATATGTCGTTAAATGTAGCAAAAATATTACAAATAAATGTAGCCATTAATTAATTGATAAAATGTGACATAAATTGATATTTCTGTTTACTATTCTGTCTGTGTCCCTTTTATTTATATATTTTTACTTATTTGTTTTTGCACTTATTTTTATTTTTTATATTTATATTTAAATGTATGTATTTATGCATTTATAGCATTTTTGCCTCATTATGCAGCAGAAAAGTAAATAAGAAGTAAATAAGGGTTGAAATGCAAAGGGAAATCCATGCATAAATAAATAAATACATAAATAAATATGTACGTTTAAAAATAAATAAAAACAAAAGAAGAAATATTTTAATAAATAAAAAATGAAAATATAAAATAAAATAATTAAGTAATAAAAAAATAAAATAAAAATAGATACAGAAATAAATAAATAAGGGAATTAATACAAAGATAAATAAATAAAGAAGCAAATTAAAACAAATATCAATTTATGTCACATTTTATCAATTAAGGGCTACATTTTTTAAAATATATATATATATTTTGCTACATTTAATGACATTTCAGTGACAATAAATTTCCTCTGAATTCTGTATTGAGCATCATTGATGCCACATAATGTCCCCAAGTCCAAGCTGACATATTTAAATGTCTTGTTTTGTCCGACCACTTGTCAAAAACCCCCAAATAATTAGTGAACTATAATTTTTTTAAATCATTTTATTTTAGAAGCTGCAACTAATCAATTTTTTGCTTGAAAAATTACTGAAACAATTAGATCATTAAAATAGTTTAAGAGGAATGCTACGGCACAATCGACAGACAGAATATACATTTGTGATAGATGACTATTAAATGTTAAACTATTTAAGGTTTATAGTTTAAATCATCAGTCATAACTTTAGGTTTCTATTTTAGAGGTGGAAAAAATATCCGCTGATAAAGTAAATACTCAGAGCTCTGACTGTAAGCGTCCAGATAAACCGGAGTAATTGGCCACACGAGAGCAGCGTTCAGGAGAAAATCTCAACAAGATTTCGTTTTTTTTTTTTTAAATCTTTGATGGATTAAAGATCTGCAGAGGGCAAAGGTCACAAGCAGAGAAACAGTCTGTTTTCCTGCCAGTTTCCAAACTCTAAACTCCTTCAAAGAGCAAAAATATATCAGCGAGGGTCAAAAAGTGTCTCTCAGATATGAAGCGCTGGCTTCGTCTCAGCTGGTTATTTTAGTGTCCCTGTCGTTCCTCCTCTCTTCCTCTCCGTTTGAATGTCTGAAACTGCAGTTATAATGTTGAAAATGTAAAAGTGCTCTGTTTGTGCACGGCTGCAGGTCTGTGTAATGTACTCGACTGCATCTGCTGCCTCCTTTATTAGAAGTAACTTTAATCTCCTTTCAACAGACGAACATCTGGCAAACCGTTTTCAGTGTCTGCAAATGAACTCTAAAACTCAAAGTTAGAAGTTGTTACGCAGATGGACGTTTAAAACACACACAAGGAGAAGATAATTAAAACAGCAGCGAGTCTCATTTCAACAGACCAAAAAAACATTTTCACACATTTGTGATTTCTTTCTTTGTGATTTTAAGCATGAGATTATAAGAAAAATGTTACACCATTACAAAAATAAGGTTGTAATTATAATAAAAACAATATGCAAATATGTTTGATGTAATGCTATACGATTGAAAATAACATGCTGTATATCAGACAAGTATTTATTATTTTGGTAAATATTCATTAGAAAAAATAATAAATAATTGTATGTTATATTTTAGTCAAGAGAAGATTGAAAATAACTCCTTATTCATAATTAAAAATAATTGAATGCTATATTTTAGTCAAGATAAGATCGAAAATAAGGTGCTGTATATCATACAATTGTTTTATTTTTGGAAAATTACATATAAGAAAAATGATAAATAATTGTATGCTTTATTTTAGTCAAGATAGGATTGAAAATAATTCCTTATAAATAATAATAAAAAATAATTATGTTATATTTTAGTCAAGATAAAATTGAAAATAACGTGCTGTATATCATACAATTATTTATTATTTTTGGAAATATTCATAAAGAAAAATGGTCATGAACCAAGACAACTTTCCTGCACTTTATTAATGAATTCAAAATATATAGAACCATCTTACCAAAAAGCCATTAAGACCTTTAAGTTATTAAATCAATATAATCTGATGCATGTAACACAAACTCATTATGAAATGTAAATGCACATATTTTTGTTTTCTATTCTTTTTTTTCCTAATTGTCTGTGTATGTGTTTGTACCTCTGTTCATGAGCATGTGTTCAATAAAGAAATACAAAAAAACAAAACTCTACCAGGTGTGCTGATGATGTCACACAGGTGGGCTGAGCCGGGCTAATCATATATAATATAGTATGTCGAAAGATTTCATGAAAAAAAGTCGTAGTATAGTATGTCAAAAAAATTCAGGAAAAGTCTTATTAGCGGATTGTTTAAAGTAGAAGTTTGGAGACATGTTTCAGCTTCTTCTGTTTACTCTGTTACCGTCTACGAGGGACACAGGGTTGGTTTCACCCTAAAAGGGGGCGTGGTCATTAGAGCTGACTCCGGTCTGATGTACTCTGCATGCAAATAAAGACACTAAATCAATAACAGTATAAAATGCTTTATTTGTTGAAATGCAGAAGCAAAGTAGAAGTTACTCATTCTTACACTTCAGTATTAAAATAATTTAAATATATTACAAATCTTCAGCCTAAATCTTTGAGACCTCCTGCAAGACGGACGACGGTGATTAAGATTCCATTTAAAATAAAACCAATTAAAAAATCATGTCTAGGGCATTTTTATTTTTTTTTTAAGAAAACTATCAAAATTATTTACGAGTGGTCCGTCTGTCAAAGATAGTCTTTAATGCCTTTTGAAGATGCACTTTTAGCTGAGAAGCAGTAATGAAGCTCTTGTTGTTACAGATCAGCTGAATGCTTCCATGTAATTGTCTTAACGAGCTCATGTGACATCAATTGTCGTTATCATCAAGTGCAGCTAATATTCACCCTCTTTAACTTTTGATTATTCAAATCACAGAACGTTCTACAATCATCCAAGTTTTTACTTTAGTCAGAAAGATGCCTCGCTGTAACAGAGTTTGACCTTCAACATGCGTTTACACCTTTGCATTCTTAAACATGCATGAGAGAGTAAGATGGTGAGTTAAACATCTGATCTGTTTGTGCTTTTATAGTTGAAGCGTTGCTGTGTTTTTCAGAGGGAGATGTCCGAGGACACGTGGAGCGATTGTCCTGCCTTCCACTTGGCGCTGTGTCGGCCGGCGTCCGTCCGTCTGTACGGCTGATTCCTTAAATCTGAGGACGAAGAACAAACACACTGAGGAACAACCTGAGGCAAGACGGGTGACAACACATTTATCTTTTCATATTAACCTCTAGTCTAGATAATCTTAATCATGTCCAGTGGTGGAAGAAGTAATTAACTTAAAGGGACTATTTGTAACTTTCAGAAATGCTTGTTAACAGCGACACCTGTGGCCGTGAAATCAACGAAAGTCAGCGTCGGGCTCGCGCTTGCTCGCTCTAAATAGACATGAACGAGCATCGCTCAACACAGTGAGGCTACACACGTCAGCTAAAACCACAATATCACTCTATATTTCAGCTGCTTGGCAGTAATGTTAGCTGACCAGACGAAGGTCTCTCCATGAACATGATTTACATCTGATCCTAGTGTTGGCTTTTCCTGCCTCAGCGCAGGCTGATGCAGTGGGGCTCTGCAGCGAGTCTCCCTGCTCTCTCCGCCCACAGCCAGAGAGAGCAGGGAGACACCGGCACCCGGTCGGTAACGAGACGATAACGTTACTCGCTGAGGAGCTCCGTCACTTCACAAGACACGGGAAACCTCTGTTGGTCTGGAGGAGCTGCAGCAGTTATTTCTGCACAAACGTCCACTGTGCATTAACTAGATATTCTCAGAGCTAAACTAACTCTCCTGCAGTGTGGAGTGAGCGCGCGTTCACGTCTAGAGGTGGAGCGAGACAGCGAGGACGCGCGCTCTGTCTGAGTGAAGGCAGGCAGGCAGAGGAGGAGAGGCTCCGGCCACACGCGAGTGCGCATATGCGAACGCGCATGTGTCCCGACCCGCTACATTTATACGCTTAAAAAGTTACAATCAGTCCCTTTAAAAGCAACACGCTCTAACATGTAAAACTGAATGAAACATGTTTCTTTAGGTTTAGGCAACAAAAACTACAACTTCTAGTCTAGAACATTGCGTGAGGTTGAAAAACAATAAATATAATTTGACAGTACAGTATGTTAAACAAAAAACAATTCCCAGTCAATAACATTACGTACGTTGAACTACTTAGTAATTGTCCATAATCAAGAATCAAGTATTCACCCAGACCATGGTATAATATAAAAATGTAAACCCAAACCTGAAGGATACTTTAGTACAATATATATTTCAGATTAATGCAACTTACCCATTTACGGAGTATTAAGAGAATAAAGTCGTAATATGTTGAGAAAAATTATATCACAAAAAGTAATTTTAGAGCAACACAGATATGGGCTTCCCTTGTAAAACATACAGATGTACATGTTGAATATGTTAAAGGTGCAGTGACAGCTTCACGGTCAGCAGAGTGGAAGAGAGACTCAGAGCAGCGAGGGATTTAAAGAAGTCACCTCGTCGCTGAAGACGGAGTCGCAGAAGAGACGAGAGGAGCGTTTGGCAGAGCGAGCCGTGAAGGGGACGGACTTAAGAGCTGGAGACACCAGAGAAACAACAAGGAGGGAAAAGAAAGGACAAATAGAAGAGAGGTAAGCCTTAAAAGAAAGAAAAGAGTGAAGAACTGAGTTTCCTAAAAGACTAAACAGGAGGAAATGTTACACCGGCCCAACTCTAGTTGAACTGTTCCTTTAAGTCAGAGAACCAGAGGAAAACACAGTCATGGTTTAACAAACAGCGTCTGTGTCTCCAGGTGTACCTGTGATGATGTCCTCGATGGCTCCGTCCTTCCCCTCCCTCACCAGAGGAGACACCTGTCTCTTCTTCAGCTCTGCTATCAGATCCATCTGTGGCATTCTGGACGTCACACAGACCTGAAACATCCAACATGTCAGTATCTTTACTCTCCTCTTGTCCTACAGCCAATGATAGTACTGATGTCAGATGGGTATCTCTTAAAGGATATCACTAGTTATATCCATCTATGCTCTCTTCAAAGCCACCAGACTCCATTCACAAAAAACAGCATTTTACGTTGCAGATCACAGGAGCTGCTGGTCTACCGCTGCCTCCATCGGTTAGTTCACAATAACACACAATCAAACTAACCGATCGATGCAGCGCTGGACCAGCAAGTCCTGTATTCTGCGAGGTAAAATGACTGTTCTTGTCAATGGAGACTGGTGGCTTTGAAAACGGCTTCAGTTCTCTCTCTCTCTTGTTATCTCGCTCGTTCCCTCTGTCTCTCTATCTCTCCCTCTCGTTCGCGCTCTCTCTGTCTCTCTCTCGCTCTCTCTATTGTTCTCTCTCTCGTTCTTGTTCTCTCTCTCGTTCTCTCTCGTTCATTCTTTTGCTCTCTCTCGTTCGTTCTCTCGTTCGTTCCCTCTGTCTCTCTTTCTCTCTAGTTCTCTCGCTCGTTTCCCTCTGTCTCTCTCTCTCTCTCTCCTTCTCGTTCGCGCTCTCTCTGTCTCTCTCTCTCGCTCTCTCTCTCCTTCTCTTTCTCTCGTTCGTTCTTTCGCTCGTTCCCTCTGTCTGTCTCTCTCTCTCTCGTTCTCGTTCCCTCTGTCTCTCTCGTTCTCTTGCTCGTTCCCTCTCTCTCTCTCTCTCTCTAGTTCTCTCGCTCATTCTCTCTCTCTCTCTCGTTCGCTCTCTCGTTCGTTCTCTCTCTCGTTCTTGTTCTCTCTCGCTCGTTCTCTCTCTTTCAGCGCGCTTTTTGGGTCTCTAAAATATGGTGTACGACCTGCTTTATATATAAAGCGTCTCGCGATGACTACAATATTATAACTGATCTTTATTGTGAGAGGAAACTAAGACGTTACCTTATTGACTTCAGATTTAGGAGGAGTTGATGGAGCTTCACAGTTCAGGACGTGTTTCTTCCTCTGCTCGTTGTCCCGGTCCGCTTGCTGTCAGAGGAGAAAGTATTTTAATAGTATCTAGTAGGGCTGTCAATCCATTCAAATATTTAATCGCTATTAATTGCATGATTGTCTATGATTAATTGCATTTTTTATTTGTTCAAAATGTACCTTAAAGGGAGATTTTTACCCATACAACCCATTTTCATTCACATATCTGGAGGTCAGAGGTCAAGGGACCCCTTTGAAAATGAACATGACAGTTTGTCCTCGCCAAAATTTAGCGTTTATCCCGACAAGCTAGCATGATATGGTTGGTACCGATGGATTCTTTAGCTTTTTCTAGTTTCATATGATACCAGTATCTTCATTCTAGCTTTAAACCTGAGCCTTTTAAGAGGCTAAGTAAAAATCACAAGTTGTGTTAACGCGTTAACTTTGACGGCTCTGTTATCTACTAATCTGCATCTGAAGGTTAAATAATAAGCGTGACAGTAGCTCACTGATTGGGCTGTACGTTTACAGTAATAGCTGATTTTCATTATCAGTGAAGCAGCTCGGTTCATTCATGCCAGGAATCAATAAGATGAGTGTTATCTGACCTTGTACGCTTTGATGAACCTGACAAAAACAGGGAAGAACACAGAGGGCGGAATCGTTTTAGAGTTTTCTCCAAAGTACTCCACAGCAGAGTCGTACACGTCCTGGAACACAGAGACAAAACAAGCAATCTTTAGCTCCAATACAGCTCAAATAAAATGGGTGTGAATACTAGAAATAGACTTCTTGAAGTCAAACATAACCTGTAACATGTGATAAAGGTGTATTTCAGGGTAATTAAAGCTGACCTGGGCGGTTTTTCCGTCCGCTATGAGCGAGTGGAGCAGCTCCGTGTTGCTGCTGAGGAACGTCTGCAGCACAGGATTGTCTTTCTCTACGGAGAACTCCCTCCTGGTCACCTCCATGCCTCTCTCCAGAGCACGCACATCCTGCAGGATGCTATCCAGAGAAACTACAAGAGACAAAGAGCGTGAGTTCAGTTTCACATCCTTATCAGAGCCGATAGGACGGTAATTAGATTATATGGTATTCAGGCTGATGTAAGAGGGTCACACTGTGGTGTCGGGGTGAGAGGAGAGATAACCTGCACAAAGGAAACATTATGAATAAAGTCGTCTTCCTACTGTCATTACTCCTCATTAACATGACACATTCATATCTGCACAAGTGGGATTAGTGTGGGATTGAATTTACGACCACAGATTCAGTTTCAACTAAAAGAATATTTTGTTAAAAATCATTTAAAGGAATGAAATATATGTGTTACGTTCTGTCTTCTGTCTTTAGAGATGCCAGATTGCAATTTTCTCAGCCAATTTCCCCGATGGTCTAAATTTGTTGCTAAATCTACAGAGAAAGGGCGAAGTCCAATCTGGCCTCTATTCACATGCTCACCCAGCGCCGCCTTGTCCAGGAAGTGCAGCTCGGCGTAGAAGGACCGGACCTCGGGGTATTTCTCCTGGATGATGCTGACGATGAAGTGCAGCAACGTCTGCTTTCGGTCTGTAGATTTGGTGTCCAACAGCTTTAGATAGTGAGCAGAAAACAATAATTATCAGTTGTTCAAAAGATTCTTAAATTACTAGAGACGATTATTAGAGTTTAACAGACTTTTGACTCACCAGATCTAAACTCTGCAGGCGGAAGCCGTACGCCGCCCCTCGCTTGCTGCTGTTCATGTAGTTTCCAAACGCTAAAATGATCTTTACATCAGAAACAGAGTCAGAAACAATGACGAGGAATAAGAAGTAGAAATTGTTTGCGTCGTGCACATAGAATTTTCAAACTATTCAACCAGAGAAAGTCACTAGAAAGGAGGGACATTTTACCAAAAGTGTAGCCTTTAAATCATCAGCAATAAATCATAAATGGTCTTCAGTCTAATCTAAACCACCCAACAAATAAAACATTTTCTTTTCGGTGAGAACATTAATATTTGCATTTGCATGTTTTAACAACCAAGAAATATAAATGTGCATACATGTATCTTTTATGAGACAAAATGTTTGTAATTTAGGTTTGCAGCGAACATTATTACACCACCGCGTCGTCCTATACATGAGCAACAATAACAGATATTATTTAGACAGGAACTGATCTTGTACTTTCATGTTTATCACTGTTAAAACAATACATAGTTTTAAATCAATGAATATCAAAAAAAGGCACAAAATAAAAGAATGAATGCAGGAACTTGAAATTGAATGCAATTATTACTAAACTGACCTCTTAACAATAATATAAAATCAATTCCTGGTAAAAGAGTTATTTGCAATTAACATGCAACTGTAACAAACGACTCCATATCCCACAGAGACGTATTGAAGAGTCAGAGTCACATGAGGTGCAGTCAGAAATGTAAAACATTACTTATCATTAACTTTGTTCTGTTCTTACCTCGAGGATCTTCTTCAGCTTGCTGGAGGATTTAATCGACATCGAGGCGGCGATGATGGCGTCCAGTTGCTGCCAGAAAGAGTTGAAATTATTATTTATCTGTCAACCAAATATATACAACAACCTATATATATAATATATATATATTATATATATATATAAAAAAAAATATATATATATATATATATATATAAATAAAAATATATATATATAAATAAAAACAATATATATATAAATAAAAACAATATATACAGTATATAAATAAATAAATATATATATATATATATATATATATTTATTTATATATATATATTTTTATTTATATATAAGACCGGTTATTTTAATTGTTGGGAGGAAGACAAGCGACCACTTTGTGGAAGCTAATGGGGATCCAAATAAAGAATAAATAAAAACGTTCCTGTCTAAAACTTATGTTCTCAATAATAAGTAATGGGAGTTATATTTTCCCTCAATCAATCTATTATCGTGGGACTTTGTGAACTCACCGGCTGTATTAGCTGGACGCTCTCGGGGAAATTGCCCAGGAAGGTGAGGGTGCTGATGCGCTGGGAAAGCCGCGGGATCTTGCTGAAGCGCACCATGAAGCGGTCCTCCTCGCTGAGCTCGTCCAGGGGCCTGCCCTCACACTCATAGTTGTGGATGAGCTTCATTTCGTACTCGGTGGGGATGAAACGCTCCAGGAGCTCCAGGAAGTCCAGGCTCAGAGCTCTCTGGTTGTACCTGTGGAGGGACGGCAGGGATGCAACTGATAATAGTAATAAAACCAGTATGATGCTGTTTTATAGTCACATTATTTAGGTAACATACGTCTCAATCGCACAGCAGATATCCGATGCAGCCATTCCTTCCTTGCGCAGCGTGATGGCCAGGTTTTTGGCCCTGTTGGGCTCCATTAGAGACACTTTACTGGGGGTCTTGTGGGCCAGTTTCATCTTCAGGGTCCCCAGCTCTACAGTGGTAGACTGGGCCTTCGTCTTGAACTGCTCCTCGAAAGTCGCCATGTTGAGCTCCTAAGAAAGATTAACAAGAAGGAAATGTACCACTTTAATCAGAGTTTATTTCTCTGAATATTACTTATTCTGAATATTATTATTTTTTGTGTATTAACTGTTTTAATTAACAAAAACTAACGAACATAATAAAAAGAAAATAAATATATAAATACATTTAGAGAATGACTTGACTGTGAGGAACAAACTGGATATATAAGAAGTTTAGTGTGTTCAGTACGTAGTAGTGGAAACACCGGGACAAAGACGGAACATGAAGTGGTCAAACCTCTAAGACGTGCTCGTCGTCCAGCTCGTTGAAAATGGTTCCTGCCACCTGGTTGGATTTGAGGGCCTGCCAGTTCAACAGCGGCAGGCGGTATTTGGTTTGAATTGGCTTCCTCTTTTTATAACCTGGAAGAAAGAATTAAAAACATTCAATACAAATACATAAAGAAATGTATAAAGAAAAGAAAACAGAAATAAATACGTTTGGGGAAATAAATAAAGGGGAATTGCAAAGGGAAAATCGTGCAGAAATAAAAAATAAAAAAAATGCATAAATACATAAATAAATATGTACATTTAAAAATATATAAAAAATAAAAAATAAGAAATAAATAAATAAAATATAAATTTAAAATTTAAAAATTAAATGCAAAATAAATATATAAATTTAAAATTTACAAAAAATAAATACAGAAATAAATTAAAGGGAAAATTAAACATAAGAGTAAATAAATAAGGTAATTAATATGAAAATAAATAAATAAAATATATGTCCAAAAATAAATGAATAAATAAAAAATAAATGCAAAATAATTATATAAATTCAAATTTACTAAAAATAAATACATAAATAAATAAAAGGGAAAATTAAACATAAGAGTAAATAAATAAGGTAATTAATATGAAAATAAATAAATAAAGAAGCAAATTAAAACAGAAATTATATTTTTATCAAGTAATTAATGGCTATATTTATTTTTTATATTTTTGCTACATTTAATGGCATATTTATTTATCGACTCATTTATGTATATATTAATTTATTTTACATAAACATAATATAAAAGTAGCCAAAATAAATGGCTGCTTCCTTAGCCTGCTCACTCCCCCCTGCTCCGATTGTGGACTCACCTGAGCTCCCATCAGTCACTTCCCCTGATGGCTGGGTCGTACCACCTCCAGGAGGCAGCAGGGGTGGTAGAGCCGCTGGTGGTGGTGGAGGAGGTGGAGGAGGAGGAGGAGTTCCAGTTGAGGCTGGAGGTGGAGGAGGAGGAGGAGGAGGTGGTGGAGGAGGAGCTTGTACTGTCGCCGACTGCAGAGGACTGTCAGAGACGGGAGGCTGAGGGTCTGAGGAGGGGGGGGAGGCGTCGTGGTCTTTACCTGAATCTGATTCCTCTTTAGCTGTCAGGAGACCAACAACACTGTTATTGTTTATCTCTCGTCTCTGTACATTTATAAAATACAGTCAGAAAACCTCAAGATAATGCTTTATGGGCCCGTTATTTTCCCATAACTTCCTAATTATTTCCTTGAAAGAACGACGTCATTTGGTTCCGATTATAGAAAAAAACAGACAAAGTTTTAGAATAATTATTGGAAACTTTGTGATAAGATCAAAAGCTCTGACCTTTCTCCATCACGTGCTGGATGACGGGGACCACCTGGACGTCCAGGTGTCCAGAGGTGGAGCGCTCCATCCGCACCAGGCCCTGCTCCACCAGAGCCTGAACTTTGACCTCCAGCTCCCTCAGGGCCTCGGTGGACCGATCCTTGTCTCGCTCTCTCTCTCTCTCCCGCTCACGTTCCAGCTCTCTCTCTCGTTCTCGCTGCTGCAGGAGGGTCACCTGGGAGCAGGACTCACGAAGACTCTCCTACAATATGCAGTAATACAATACTCACACTATCAGAAACATTAATACTGTTCACCTTCGTTTCTCCTCCACATACATTTAACCTTAAAGAAAATAAAGTATAAAGAGGAGAACGGTTTGCTGTACCTTCAGGAGCTCCACTTCTTTTGTGGTCTGAATGAGCTTCTTCTCCATTTCTGACACTTTCTCCACGGCCTCCCTCTCACTCTCCTCAAGCCTGGAGCTCAACTGTGATAATAAATGTATACATTATCATTATCTTCATTCATGCTGTGTGTGTGTGTGTTTGTGGTGTATCTACCTGTGTGTTGTGCTCCTGCAGCTCCTCCATGTGCTCCAGCAGAGCGTTCTTGGTCTCTGCGTCCTCCAGCAGAGCTCCCACATCGAACACGTTGTCCAGATAGGCCTGAATCTGCACCAGCAGTCGGTCGCTCTCCGTGAACTTTAACCTCTGCACACAAACACGGGACATTTAAACAATAATCAACATGTGTATACTGGATTCTTCTGAGTTTAAACTGCACGATAAACAAAATGTCAACATTCCAAGGTTGTCATTTAAAAGGGTCAAAGGTCAAACTTGCCTCGAGGTAGTCGTCCAGCCCGTGACGGGTGAACTCGTACTGGAGGTGAACCCTGAAGTTCATGTTTTCCACTGAATGGACCACGATGTTGATGAACTGCATACAGGCCACCTGGTGGACAGACCGAGGAAAGACGGAGTTGATGTTTACATGCAGTCTGTTTGTGTCTCTGTAGTTGTTGTGTGTCTCTTTGTAGTTGTTTTGTCTCTTTGTAGTATTTAGTGTCTCTTTGTAGTATTTAGTGTCTCTTTGTAGTTTTAGTGTCTCTTTGTAGTTGTTTTAAGTGTCTTTGTGGTAATTTTGTGTCTCTTTGTAGTCATTTGTGTCTCTTTGTAGTATTTAGTGTCTCTTTGTAGTTGTTTAAGTGTCTTTGTGGTCACTTTGATTCTCTTCCTGCTTGGTACGTGTCTCTTTGTGTGACATTTCATAGGTGAAGGCTAGGGGGGGCTCTGGCACTTTGGACCGCTGGGCCTGTGCCCAGCAGGCCCGTTCATTAATCCATCCATACGTATAACATCGATTTACAGTTTAGAGAAAAAAAGCATCAAAATGGATGCAGCAGAACCAGAGAACCCACACACTCTTCTTCCTCGTCAAAACCTGGTGCCTACATTACCCACAATGCAACCGACAGTAGCCTGAAGCAGAGATGAGGAGCGGGCCACAGAGGTCTAGTAAACTCCTTTAACTGGTGATTACCAGCATCATTATGACACTATTAAACTCCTCTCTTTGCATATACAGTAGTATTACTTCACATTAAATCACATGCAGTCTTATTGGATGAGATTCTTATTGCTCTCCAGCTTTACCATGAAGTCGATGTTGCTCTCCTCGTGGCCGAAATACTCCATGAGCTTCTCAAACCGACTCTTCTCTCCACACACCTGAAAACACAGCAAAAGGAGTTAATGTCAGATCACAGCAGGCAGACTGAAGAAGAGGATTATTATTAATGATCTTATTTTCTTCCTGTTGTGTTTTGTGATTAATTGTTAATGCGTTAAATCTGGGTGAAATCCTTTGAGACTTGCTTGTGATGATGGATTAGATAAATACAACTTGTATTATGCCTTCTCCTTATGTACACACATGGGGGCAGTGTGCTCACAATAACAAGTCCAAAACTAGATTACAGCAATGCATCTATCTATCTCTCTCTCTCTCTCTCTCTCTCTCTCTCTCTATCTATCTATCTATCTATCTATCTCTCTCTCTCTCTCTCTCTCTCTCTCTCTATCTATCTATCTATCTATCTATCTATCTATCTATCTATCTATCTATCTATCTATCTATCTATCTATCTCTCTATATCTATCTATCTATCTATCTATCTATCTCTCTATCTATCTATCTATCTATCTATCTATCTATCTCTCTATCTATCTATCTATCTATCTATCTATCTATCTAATTAAACGGTAGAGGAGGATCATTTGGCTGTTGTGAGTCTAGTTTCAGGTTCAGTCCAGTTCAGGGACAAACAGGAATAATGGTTATAATAAACCCAGTGCTGCAGGATAATTGCTATGTGACACACAGTCGAGTGTGCTCTCTCCGTTCTGCAGTTAAACCCTCGACATCAACCGGCTTCAGCATCATGTGTTTAATAAAAGCAGAGAACAATGTGGCTAAATGATAATTGTGTTTTGTTAACTAACAGCTCAGCAGATTCTCCCTGCCTCTCCTCGTCTTTGCGGCCTTCTACTCCGCCTCCTACCCCTTTTCTTCTTTTTGCCCACTCATGTCCGTTAAATAATGCAGCACGCCAACCTGACAGCCTGCACAACCCAAAACAAAGCCCACGTTCTGCTACTGAGGGACACATAAGCCAGCTCCTGGCTCAGCGCCCGCCTGCCTCTACTCTACGACCAATCTATCGCTGCCTCCATCTTCCTCCCGCCGGCTCTCGCCCACACACACACGGCGGCGTTGCTGCGGCACCAAAACAAGCGCCGCTCTCTGTGATACTCGAGTCACCGCTGTGGTAACTGATGCCGCACTAATCAACCAGGCGAGGTGACGACTTGTCGCCTCATTTTCTTACTTTTAGTTTTCTTTATTAAAGGATGAGTTTGGTGGTATTCTTTAGACAAAACCAACAGTGAATGTTTCTACTAACAAGTACTGTGTGTGTATCACAGCCTGATATATCTCCTCTTCCTCCATTAAAACACATCAATGAGCTTCAGTGTCTCACTGGGTGACATGTATCCTTCATTATGAACTAGGGAAATCTAGTAGTCGATACCAGTTCCAGTGAAATGCTTTGATACCGCGGTAAAAAAAGCAAAAAACAAAACAATAAATCCCATGTAGGGCTGGGAAATATGACGATATTTATTGTCAAAATGAAACTTTTATGTTCATGATGCACTCAAGTTCTTAAAATGAGAAAATACTCCCCACTTTGCAAGTATTTAAAGGCAGGGTTGACGATGTTCTCCAGTATTCACTATTTGTTCTATTGGTTGAAATGGTCTTTACACCCCGACAGCGATCCATTACTGATGAGCTCTGAAAAAGGACCAGAAAAGAGCCGTCATCTGTAGCTGCTGTAATCCTGTAAAAACGTCTACCAATCACTGCCTCGAGGTCCGCTTGGAAAGAACCAATCAGATGCCTCCCTGCCTCCCTGCTCGTACTCTGCACTTGGCGTGCACCAGCCTGAACTCAAAGCGCGTCGCCGCCGCACGTTTCCTGGAGAATGGAAGAGAAAGCTCAGCCCTGCAGTAGCACTGCAGGGCTGAGGCAGCGTTGTTGAGTTGAGGTCCTCTCTCCGCTCTGTGGCGGTGAAGTAGTTACGATGCGGCGGGGCTCGTGCATGTTGCTGAATCTGTCTTTATTTTAGATCGACAATGTTTAGTTTAAAAGTTTCCAGAGGCGGCGAGTCGCGTTAGACGCACGTGTTTTGCATAAAGTAGCCTATCCCTCAACGTTATGCAAATGAGGAGCGGCCAACATGACGCCCCGTCTCTCAAATCCCGCCGCTACGCCACCAGAATGCATTGCACGTCTGCTTACAAAGACAATGAATGGGAAGCGTGGAAAGGACAGAGGCTGTGGACACGGACCATAAGCGATGCATCTGCGTCTGGTTACAGCCGCTTAAAGGATGATAAAACCAGGAAATATCCTCAACAGAGTTTATATTCAATTCAGCAAATTAAAATCAATTTGTTTCCGTCTTACGTACTCCCTCTGGATGAACGATCTGACTAAGAATTACACACACTTAAATTCAAATAACAGTGAGTGAAGTGAAAGAGCTCTATAGCAGCCATCCAATCTAATTAAACTGCTGCTTTAAGTGTGTCTGAAATTAAAAAGGCAGCTGATGCTGGCAGCTCTGGGCTATTGCACGGAAATTACAAGATCTGGATCCAAGAGCAGACGTTTAAATTCCTGCTGTAGAGCTTGTTGCAGGGCAGCTTTCTAACATCCCTGACATCTACTAATAATAGACGCTCCTAGTTCAGGTTTATATACTCCGTTCTGTCTGTTGTTGTAGCCGCGGGAGGCGATCTGCTGGCAACAGTTGCTGCTTTCTCAGGCAGAGACTGGAGAGGGCCAAGGAGAGGTTAGAGGACGCAACAAGTGTTTGACATATTTACGCCTCTTCAGTCAGTTTCGTCTGGCGGCGGGACAACTGGACGGAGCAGCTGACGGGTTTGGGGGGGGCAGGTGGGTCGGGGGTTCCCCTTAACCTGCTTTTCTGTGCATTAAAGATCGACTGGTATGTGGGCGCTGTGACACTAATACCACTTCTATGTTAAGCTTAAGACCGGTTTAAAATAATGTCTGAATGTGCGTTGAGTCATCCCTGCTCTCGCTGGTGATATAGGTCATCGTGGAAATAGTGAACCTATAGGATGAAGAGATAATATATGTGAGGATGTGAGGAACACAACCTGCTCTTATCATTTTCAAACCAATCAATAACATAAAAACTGTTCTTCAAATCTCAGATCGGACTAATTGATGAGTTCCTTGTAAGAGCTGGATATCAAAATGATTTGAAAAACCTCAACAGTTTTTTTGGGTATCGACTGAAATGTGTCACCAACTACAACAAATAAGATCCAGAATTTAGTTTATTTATTTAATCGTCATTCTTACTTCCATACTTCCTGATTTTGATTTTTAAAAAATTGCCAATTTTACACATTTATTTTATAACATTCCTCAGTTACGTAATAAGACGTTTGAACTCATTAGCAAATAGTTGCTTATTTCCTCATCCACATTGGATATGCGCAAATATTGCAACAGCGCCATGGGGACGCTTTACGTTAATCTGATGTTTGTAAGGCTGCATGTAAACGGGAATATTAATTTTCATTAGTCATGCAAACAGCTTAGTAGGAACATTGTCTTTTATGGAATAAGGGCAATATGTTGTGCATGTAAACATAGTCAATGTTGTCATATTGTCATTTCATGCATTTTTACTATACAAATATTGTCAATCAATTGAAATATTGAATCGTGATTAATCACAAATTTATTTGCAAATTTTTTTTTCTGTTCAAAATTGACCTTAAATGGAGATTTATCAAGTATTTAATAATCTTATCAACATGGGAGTGGACAACAATTTTGCTTTATGCAAATGTATGTATATATTTATTATTGTAAATCAATTAACAACACAAAACACTGACAGATATTGCAACAACAGCTGTCAGTGTGTCAGTGTGCTGACTTGACTATGACTTGCCCCCAAACTGCATGTGATTATCATAAAGTGGGCATGTCTGTAAAGGGGAGACTCGTGGGTACCCATAGAACCCATTTACATTCTTTTTGAAATTTTTCAGACTTTTTTCGGACATTTTTAAACATTTTATTTTTCTTTTTTACATTCTTTTGACTTTTTTTCGGATATTTTTTGGACATTTTCAGACATTTTTCAGACTTTTTTAAAAAATTTTATTAACATTTTCAGACTTTTTTCTGGATATTTTTTGGACATTTTCAAACATTTTTTTTATTTTATTTTTTTACATTTTGGGGATTTTTTTTCCGGATTTTTTGGGACATTTTCAGACATTTTTCAGACAATTTTCTGACTTTTTTGGGACATTTTTCTAATTTCTTTTTGACAAAAACCCTCACGCATTCACATATCTGGAGGTCAAGGGACTCCTTTGAAAATGGTGTTATTTAACCTCCTTCCTGACAAGCTAGTATGACATGGCTGGTACCGATGGATTCTTTAGGTTTTCTAGTTTCATATGATACCAGCATCTTCACTGTAGCGTTAAAACTGAGCCCACTACAACTTAAAAATCACAGGTTGAGTTAATGCGTTAAAGAAATGAGTGAATAATCAATCATATTGATTACAGCCACTTAAGTTCTGAAGAAAACATGGTTCTATTTCTCAAAGTAAGGTATCCAAATAAGTGTTGAAACTCTGGTATCATTAATTCCTTATACTGTATGTGTGAGTTAAAACTGTTGCTTGTGACTAGTTAGACCAGCAGGATGAAAACGAACAGTATCTCATCTCACAGGTGTAAACACCATTTCTGTAATTGTTTCAGATCAACACGTCTGAATGTAGTTTAGTAGAAGTTTTAATACCTCTTTGAAGTTGTCGAAGGCGGAGAGGATGATGTCATGGCCTCCTCTCACCAAACACACGGCCGCCAGCAGCTCCAGCACCAGCGCCTTGGTCCTGACAAACACAGTTTTTAGATTCGTTTAGTCTTGGTATCTTGGGTATTCCTTGTATATATTGTATTTATGTGTATGTGTTCCAGTCCGACCCCAACTCTCCTCAACACATCGAGTTAAGTCCTGATATCAAAGTCGACTCACAGGAAACACATTCATATTAAAGTTTAGACAGTGTGTGTTCGGTACCTCGGGTTCCTGTTGTTGAGGCTGAGCGTGATCTCGTTGACACAGCAGGGATGCTTCATCACCAGGTTGAACCCAGACTGACAACACACACAAAGTCATATTACAATTTCTTATTGTTTAATTATAAATGTAATAATTACATTAAAATGTAATTAATAATTTACTTGTTATTTATTGGTGTTAATTTTTTTAACGTAAAATCATAATCTTGACTTGGAATTCACTTTTTTTTCTTTCTTTTTTTTCTTACTTAACTTCAGTTTTGCTTGACACAGTATATCTTAACATCTTAATCATGATAAAGAAAGTCAAAATTGTGTCTAAAAGTCTAAATTTTGACTTTATATCTATTTTTTTCATCCATTTTTTTCTTTTCCTGGCATAAATGGGCTTCCATACTGTTTCTGTCAATCATAACATGACATGACATCTGTCAAGATTTCTTCTTTTAAACTGAGCAGGTGTTTTTGAATACCTGATAGTTCATGATGGCACGTAAACACATGATGCAGAGATGAACGTCGTCTGTCTGGCTCACGACCCGAGAGCTTCTCAGGGCTTTCCTGTTTTGGAGAGAGTTGAATCTGCAGGTGAGAGACGCCGCTGTTACGACTCTACGCCTACACTAAAATATGTAACCACGTAGTTCACTCACACGTGATCTTTTTATGTCAAACTGTCTGTAGCAACACGGCAGATGTGATGATTGTATGTGCTTACATCGTACGACAAACATAATCCATATATCAGTCATCACTTCACAGATGACAATGAGATAAAAGACACAGGTTGTAGATCAAAATGAGTCAAACTGGAAACTCCCACTACGTCTAATGACAGGTTTGAGTGTCGCTCAGACATTTCTCACATTCATACTTAAACAAGTCATAAATAAACACACATACAGTCGGAACAAGAGGCCACAATAGCATGACAAGAATGCAGTCGCCTCAGATCAGAAGTGTGTGTGGTCGCGTTACGTCATTCCCTGTGCAATTATTGTTATTGATCAATTATTTTCTGACTGAAGTTAAAACAGATCTGCAAAACAAAACATTCAGACATCAAACCTCTGAAAACAAGATAAGCTGACGTGATACGACAACAATAAATCAACAAAACTGTGTCAATATTATCAATCTTAAATATAAATCTTACAATTTCTTATTGTTTAATTATAAATGTAATAATTACATTAAAATGTAATTAATTATTTACTTATTGGTGTTCATTTTTTTATGTCCTATTATTTGTTAATTATATTTATATTATTTAGAATATATTCGGTTATATTTTTGTTTTTTTATTAGATTATCTAATGTGTATTATTATTTTTTAGTATCTTGATATATTGCATTGTATTTTTAAATTCCATAATAAAATAAATAATACACCCTTGGAAATTAAATCTTGGGTTAGACATAGTACAGGAAATATTATATAAATATATAATATTATATAATAATATAATAATATATATAAATATATATATATAATTATATAAATATATATAATATAATTTTTTTGACAATAATGTAAGTTATTAGAAAATGTTTAATTAGAAAATAGTTACTAGTAAATATTAATAGTTAATAGTAAACTGTATACGGCATCATTAATTGTAAACTGTATCCTCATCCTAGCTGTTGTAAGTTTTGTTGATATATCTGTGTTTTATTTGTGTACGTACGGTATAGAGGAAATAAAGACTAAAGTGACCAATAAAAAGAAAATTAAATCTCAATGTGCTGTAAAAATATATATATATTTTTCATTTTATTTTCAGAACTTACAAATAAAGATTAATTCAACCTACTTAAATAAATGCTACACGTACAGTTATATATTTTAATTTGTTTGATCACATGACGTGTATTTGTGTGAGTGTGTGTGTGTGTGTGTGTGTATGTGTGACATAATTATGCAAACAGCCACTCTATAAGTGTGTCATCTGTCGAGGGAGATCGGGACGAGTGTTTGTGTTCACTGACTTTAATCTGAGCAGCAGATGAAGGATTTCTGTGTGTGTGTGTGTGTGTGTGTGTGTGTGTGTGTGTGTGTGTGTGTGTGTGTGCACATCATTCTGTGTTTACAGTGGATACAGTATGTGTACATACGTAGGTTAACATACTGTATGTCATACGTTGCACTAAATTAGATTAGATTTACTTTTTAAAAGGTTCACAGACTATAATTACAGCCCATCTTATGATGTGATCCCACCAGCTGTGATGCCGTATAAAGTGTATAAACCCTTCTCCTTCTCATCCCCCTACATCCGGCCGCCTTGCTCTGACCACACCCATCTTCAAACTCAACCTTAATGTTGATCTCAACTACACACCTGTAAAGTTTGGTGAATGCATCTTGCACAGTTGTGACGCTATCGTGGTGACAAAATCTGTCTATATCTAGGTGGTACACCTGACAACGTACTCTAAACCTCCTCCGTGGTAGATGATGACACACTCACAGACTCACAAAGTGAAACAACACCAGCGTCGCTGTCGTGGCCGGTAACTACTCTTTTCCTAGAATAACCTCCTCTGTTTTTTTAGCTACACTGTAATTCCAAAACTATGTGGACATCCCTGTTCATATATTTACCAGCCGAGACAGTGACGTTGGTATTGTCTTCACCTTCTGTGTCATAATGTGGTCCTGGAGAAACCTACTGTAGCGGCAACTACCACACAAAAGGTTTTGAATACTTTGCGAGGTGTTTTTATTTTATTTTATTAATTAATTTATTTTTATTTCTGTATTATTTATTTATTTACTTTTATTTTTTTTTAAATGTATTTATTTACTTTTAATTTAGTCTTTTAATTAATTACATGTTTTTGCTTTTTTCTGTGCACACACATAACATGACGATACCAGGAAGGAAGGGAAAATTAAATAAATAAACAAACAAATAAATAAATAAACAAACAAATAAATAAATAAATAAATAAATAAAAAGAAAGAAAAACATTTAACTTATATTACCAACCGACAGCAGTCGCACAAAAATATCCATTCCACAATTAATTAATTTTTAATGTAATTTTGTATTTATGTTTTTTATTTATTTTTTATTCTGTCTGTCTGTGGACAGATTTTGTCAACGAGATAGCATCATAACTGTGCAAGATGCAGTCACGACACTTTACAGGAGTGTGAGTGAGTTTGAAGATGGGTGTGATCAGAGTAAGGGCGCCAAAAGTACCCACTTTACACCGGTGCTAAAACGCCCCTTGTGTACGTAGATTAGAGTATTAGTGGACGTAAACTCAGCTGGGACATCAACTCCAGCCTCACATGAACCCATCAAACGTGACTCTCACCACCACCGGCCCACACCGACCGTACCTGACTGTGAAGGCCTTGCTGGCCTTGGAGGCACTGTGAGTAGGTGAGTTGCTGGCACTTCTGCTCAGATCTTCCACTGACTTGTCCACAGTTTTGCTTTTGTCCGTGGGCAGCGTGCCGTTGTCCAAAGTGTCCACGTCATACCTGTGAGGAGTCACAGAAACCAGAGCTCATATAAATGTAGCCTGAGGTGGTTTTCATGAGATGGTTTGATATAGTTGTGGCTCTGTGAAGGAGATTAGAGGCGAACATAGCTGAGACGTGACTGTTCCAGGAACAGATAACGGTGAGTCAAGCTGATACCTACGTGACAGCACTGTGGGCAAAGGACAGATAGTCCACAAGAACATCTAAGCCTTGGTTCTCCTCGTTTAGGAACTCCTGAGCCCAACTGCAATGAGAAAATACATTTCAACCGACACAAACACTCACATTTTAAGATTTCAAAATGACAAACTAAATGAAAAACACGAGCTTTCAGACACAAATATCAGCTACTTTTCATGTTACATTTTTATTTAATGTGTGAAAAAAATAATTGCAAGGCAAAACTAATGTATCCATGAAGCTCTTTAAAGGGTTTTAACCCTTTGGACTCTGCAATAGAAATGGTTCGCCAGTGCCTACATTGGTGTTTGTGCTTGTTGTGATGTCATTTCTTGCTTCATATCCACAAATCTGGACAAGCTAAGCTAAAAGGTTATGTTAAGCCAACTTTACACCAAACAACATTTTAAATGATTTCACTGTCGCAGACATGTTTCCAATATCGGAATAAAAATCACAAGAGCTTTGCTCTCCCGTGATCTCCATCGTTTAGTGTAAGGTGGTTATAAAACTCAATCCGAGCTGTCTTAAGTCTTTTTCTCGTCTTGAAGTTCCGATAAAATCAAACAAGTTTATCCTAAGTTCAGTGACGCGAACATTGTCAACAACCAATAGGAGCGCTCTCTCCAGCACCAAACAGGAAGCAGCAAACGGGGTACCAAGTCTTTTCAAAGTCTCCTAGTGTATGGTAAGCATAAGTCAATAAACTATAATAATATAATGATAAAAGTATTGACATTGTGTCATTTATGACTCAACTATAAAAAAAATACGAAAATGTTAGATGTTTTTTCATTAGACGTTACTAAATGAACACACAAAACGTATTGAACCCAAATATTTCTAAATGTAGAAACATGAACAACATATTTTATATAAAAGACGGAAGCCTTAGCTTTCTGCTGTAAAAAGAATGAATGCTCTAGCTATTATAGTTTTTATTTTAGACCAATTTAAACAGGATAAAACAACAATCGTTTTTAAAGGGTTAAATGAACTTGACACTTTTATTTATTGTTTTCACACGCAGACAAAAATCCTTATAATTAAAATCTACTTCAGTGTCTCCCATGCTAGAAAGTTTTATTTTAAGCTTCTGTCAAGATGTATTGGCTCAACTTTTACTTTGTGTGTTAAACTAAACTCAGGTTGTTTCCTTTAACTGTGTTTTGAACTCCGAGTCTGTGAGGATTGCAGTGAGACTCACCCGATGTAATTGGTCCTCAGAGAAATCTCCAACTCTCTCAGGATCTGAGTGGATTCCTGGACACGTCTCTTAAACTGACAGAACACAAGTTGTCAAGTCAGGAAATCAAAAAACTTAAAAGATGCCAGGGCAGTTTGGTGTATTGATTTGTAGCAAAGACTTCATCATCAATCACAATAAAAAGAAAAACTTCCTGCAATAAATACTGTATATTAAAACATCTCCTGATTTCAATCAGTCACATTCAGAAATGGATTAAAATAAAAAGTCTTGGCGAATCGTCTGTTCACACATTTATTTTTCACTGTAACATTTTTACTGTGTCAGTTTTTTTTTGTGGAGCTAATGCTGCTAGCTACTTTCATTGGAAAAGAGTTGGCAACACTGGGCTGGATTGTTCGGTTGGATAATTTTTTTTAAATCTAGTGTACTCTTGCTGGTTTCTCCAATGAATAAAGAAGTTGTAGTTTGTTGCCTAAACCTAAAGAAGTTGTATTTTGTTGCCTAAACATAAATAAGTTGTAGTTTTGTTGCCTAAACCTAAAGAAGTTGTAGTTTTGTTGCCTAAACCTAAAGAAGTTGTATTTTGTTGCCTAAACATAAAGAAGTTGTAGTTTTGTTGCCTAAACCTAAAGAAATTGTAGTTTTGTTGCCTAAACCTAAAGAAGTTGTAGTTTTGTTGCCTAAACCTAAAGAAGTTGTAGTTTTATTGTCTAAACCTAAAGAAATTGTAGTTTTGTTGCCTAAACCTGAAGAAGTTGTAATTTCATTGCCTAAACCTAAACAAGCCTTTTTGTTTGTGTTCAAAACGTGACGTTTCATTCAGTTTTACATGTTAGAACGTGTTGCTTTTAAGTTTCACTCTTACAACATAGTAGGTGTAGTAGGCTCCTATTGACCTACGTCTGTGGTGCTTATAGTGACTGATAATGCCTATTTAATGGCCTGATAACAGTTGAATTGGCTGCATTATGCACAATGACGGCGATCAAAGAATTTCAACATAACATGACAGAGTCAAACATATATCTCCGCAGGCGGAAATCCACTGAAACTGAACCGTCTGGATATTTTCTCCCCTGCAGGAATATTCTGTGTGTAATTATTCATAAGAACCCACAAAGTCAGTTTTTATACATTTCTGCACGATTGTTTTGGACATGAGTCCGTGCTTGGTGTGAAACGTCTTTTAATCTCTTGCAAATATTTGAGTAAGATCAGATCTGAGAAACGTTGGTATGTTTTCATTCTCTACCACAAAAAGGTGAAGAATTTTATCAAATACATTTTTCAGGAATTACGGTGATAAAAGACTTTTGTGAAGTTTTTCACACCAAACAGAAACTGAACTTTTAACTGAGATGTGAGTCTGTTGGGTTTTACCTTCCGACTGACTCCTCCATGATCCAGATAACTCTTCAGCTTCTCCAGATAAGCAGATGGTGGATTCTTCACTTGAAACCGCTCCTGAAGATGCAGAAGCACACACACAAACGCAGATCTTTAATTATATTTGATTGCGGTGCTGCAGTGAGGAGGGCGGGGGGGCCCAGAGGGCAGAGCTCAGCCGGAGTTTCACACCGGCAGTTTGATTACACAGCGTCTCTTATGTAAATGAGTTTGATCTCAACAAGCTTCTAGAGATTATTCTACTGGTGGTGAAGCAGTTTATATTCACACACAGTCCAGCTGTAACCGGCCTTTTAACCAAACTATCTATTTAGTCTAAATTTATCAGTTTACAAGGATCACATTTTGACTTCCATATTTGTGCAATTATAACTAATTAAGATGAGCCGAGAGAGCCACCGTATGATAGTGACAGGTGTCCTGTGTCACTCTCCCATCATGCAGCAGGTTGTTATGGACCTCCCTGTGGTTACTACGGTGACGTACAATATTAATGAGCTTCCTCCTGTGTGTGTTTGTGAGGATTGTGGTGGTTTCTGATGTTTGGTTTTCACATTGTGTCAGTAAACAGTATTGATTGGCCTACTCTGATTATACTGTACGTCCACCGCACATAAAAACATGATGCGCCGTTAAATGGCTTATTTCTTTAAAGTAACCAGAGAGATGATATGCATGATGGCGGTGAATCCAGAGAGCAGACCCACCTGGTCACAGATCAGGTCCCACTTCTTCTCGTTGTCGTACTGACTGAGGATCTTCACCTTGTCTGGAGGAAGATTCATCGTGTTCTGAAAACAGAGGAGTAAAAAAAGGTAAAATCTGTCTTTCAGATTTAGATAATAAATCAGATAAATGGCCGTTATTTCTCCGGATGGGCATTTTAACTTTAGAGACAATATGACAACAAACAGAGGGGCCTCCTCAGGGGCCCCTATACACCACTATGGAGCCTCCTTCAATAATGCATCACGGCTCCAGTGTGAATTATCATTACCGAACTGTTTGAGTCACTACTGCTGAATCACTCTACGAGTCAGAAGTGACTGGTCATTATCAGCGCTTCGTTAACTCTGCAAGTCTGTTGTCACAACACAATAACAGTTGTGTTGCTATTGCTGCACCGCGGTGTCACTTATCTTCAGTGGTAGCACATTACGAGATAGATGCAGGATGTTTCTAAAAAAACAATGTAGTGACGGAAACAAAAATAATCCCTCTCAATCATCACTTATATCACCCTGTCATTTTTTTTTTTCTTTGTATTTTGTTGAGTTCGGGACGTTTCTTGGCGTCAACAAACAGCCTTTCTGCCTTTCTTTTTATTTATTTATTTTTCCTTTCCTTCTTTGTAACGTCATGTTATGAGTGTGAACATAAATGTATAATTTTTAAAAAAAAAATGCGAAAAAAAATAATTAATTAAAAGTAAATGAATAAATAAAATAAATACAAAAATTTAAATAAATGAATTAAGTAATTAAAAAAATAAAGTAAATAAATAAATACAACAAATAAAAGGTAAATCAAATAAATCAAATCAAATAAACAAATAATAAAAAAAAAAAATCACAAAGTACACAAAACCTCTTCTGTGGTAGTTGCCCACTGGGGATGTAATAGCTAATAACAGCTGGCAGAGTGTGTTCGGGTCATCAAATACCGCCACTTCGTCACACCCCTTGGTCACACCCCTTGGTCACACCCCTTGGCATCTGATACCTAGGCAAAAATCCCCCTTTAGCTGGTGTGCTGAGCCACCAAGCAGCAACCTCCAGTGCTGAGAAATTAAGCCAAGTGCCTTGAACGGACACTAGATGCTCCAAAAGCAAGTCAATCCCCATAGACACCTCCATGTTAAAATCCACCCATGATCCACCTTCCTGCAGGGTCGTGCGGAGTTGTGGGTCTGTTTAGTCGTGTTTTAGAATATAAAACACTGTGAAACAATCAGAAAATTACGTTTTATTTCTCCGATTCACTGCTTTGTTCTCACTAACGCCGCTCCCTCTCTTCATTCACTCTATAGTTTGCTCGACCACTGCTTCTCTCTCGCTCAACTTTGATTGCTGTGTGTTTACAAACAGCAACCGACAAACATATTATACTTTTAAGAATAATAAGCTACAAATTAGAAATGTTGCTTTGAGTGCTTTATCTCTAAAGTCAGAGTTTGTTTTTAAAAAACACGAGTTGATCCTGAACTTTGATAAGAACGCACGCCAGCAAACGGCTCATCCTAAACTCTCGTCAGCTGATGTGGTCAACGACAACAAGTTTACTTCTGAGAAGTCCTGATAAAAAGATTATCACTACACACAAATCAACACACGCGTTGTGGTGACCCAAATAACAAACAGACTCCAGCACTCAGAAATAAACCGATAATAACCCGCACATGAAACTGGGCTAGTCGACAGGAGACACCCACTCGAGGATGCTTAAACGCTACATATCCTCCTCATATCTTATCTGTTTCTGCTCGTTGTCTGCTGTCACACCTCCTGCTCTCGTCTTAGCTGAAGCTGAGCGACTCCATCACAAGGTCAGTGAGAGCGAGGAGTCATCGACACTGACTCAGTCTGCTGACGAATGTCCAGCAGTGATTTTACCTCCGGGCCTCAGAGCGCAGAGATAAGCCCCAGCTGAACCACATAAGGGTCATATAATTATACAACCATTATACATTGTTGGGGGGTTTTAGAGACACTTATTTTATTCATTCCTGAGCTAAAAGCTGAGGCCGTCTAAATACTAAACACATGGAAAGTTACTGTGTAGACATCATGCGTGCAGTGCTGAAAAACAGGGGCACAGCAAATCCCACATAGTGCAGTAAATCAATGGTGATGTGAGGCTGGATGTGAATCTGATAAATCAGGCCTGCTGATCAATACGTGCTGGTTATATATCTGACCTGCTGGATCACTCAGAAAAACAACCTTAGTTTACTTCTAGAGACGAGATTTAAAGCCCCTACAGTATTCCTCTATAACATTAAATAATCATGAGGGATTATCATCTTTTGAAAAATATCTTAAGGTTTTATTTATGAAGAGATTAACACTGAAAAACTCAACTAATCTGTTTCCTCAGGACTGTGTGGATGTGCCTCGACCAGATTTGACTGTCAGTGACCAAACAACCCACCAACTATCAGCAGATTTTAACCACGTCTACGAGAATATGGACACATTTATCCCGCTTATTACACAGCTACTAGAAATCAATAACTTGATGACACAAAAACGGTCTGCCAGAGTCCGACATCAGAGTTGCGCCCATAGCAACGGTCTGTTGTAAAGAAATAACAGACCATAGAACGCCGACGTTGTAAAATGTGTAAGGTGGTCGAAAATTCGGTACCAAGTCGATGCCAAAATTCTGAAAACGTGATGGTACTCGTGTTTTCTACAGTTCTGCAGGTATCATAGGTCCCGGGAATTAGGGCTCAAGACTAACGCCATCGGGACGATAGAAAATGTGTTTTGGGACGCAGTAAACGTCCAGGGGACACACACTATTTTTTCCCCGATGATGCTACATTGTGAAAAACAAATCCACGTTGTAATTGGCAGGACTAAAGCTAGTTAACGTTAGCTGTTAGCAGTTAGCTCTGTGCTGCTTACCGGCTGCTATCAGCTAACGTTAACTAGCTTTAGTCCTGCCGATTTCAACATGGCAGGTGCCACTGGTTTACATTATGATGCGTCCAGGCTCTATTCAGTAAAAATGAGTATAAGCTCAATTTTAACTTCATCATGATGTGTTCAAATGTAATCATGTAAAATTTAGTTTTCGGCAAGAAACTTGAATAAATCCAGTTGTTTGAAGGAATCAGACTATACAACAGAAATTGTTTGTCCAATTAATACAAAATTTACAATATACATTTTATAACAATTTTGAACCACGAGTATAAAACTATTTAGAGATTACTCCATTCGGAACTGGCGACACCAGCTCCGAACGTGCATGGGCCTGGCCCTAAATCAATGAGAGTTTGTCCCAACATCACCAAACTTACTGGATATTTTTAATTAAGCTGTTGAAACATGTCCCCAAAATGTCAAGAAATATGACTGGCAGGACTTTGAGTGAGCAATTACTGAAAGGCTGCATACATTGTAATGATGAAAGGGTTTGATTGGTCTCACTTTGCTTCTTTATACAGAATTAAACCAGCTGAAGTGACTTGAAGTGCTCGCGGCTTTGATTTTGGCAATTCAGCTGCTTCCTTCTGTTGAGTGAAAAAAGGCTTGAACCCGCGAACTGCCGCTTGCGCCTGTAATTTTACTTTAGTTTTTTTACCGTGGTATCGAATTGGTATTGAGAATCGTGGAATTTCACTAGTATTGGTATCGACTACTATATTTCTGGTATCGTGACATCCCTAATAATGAGAACAGTGCTTCATGTGTTGCTCTGAAAATGTTTTTAACATCAACTATTACACAAACAAATCACCACGTCAGCATCTAATCAGATAATCACATCAGTCACCGGTGTGTTGTTGAGAAGGATTGAGCCACTCTACTTTTGTCGGGTCAGAAACGTAAAATATGAAGGAACACAGTCATCAAGTTTAATATTTTAATGAGTGTAATTTTCCTCTCTAGCGTGCTGATGGCCGTGTGATCATTTTATACACACTGTGTTAAGTGTGAAAGCGTGTTGTCACGCTCTCTCCATGACAACCTGCACAATAACGGCCTCAGTGTGATCAAGGCTTACAAATCCCTCCAACTCTGCTTCAACTATGCTGGTTTAAGTGGCATTAAAGAGTAAAACCAGTGATCTTTACACCTGCTATTAGCTATGCATGCTGAGTGACTGGACAGGAACCACACGAGAGGTTAAAACAACAAACTCAAACTGGCAGCGGGAAGACGCTGTGTTGAATCCAGCAGACAGAACTGGGACATTTCTTTATGTGTCGCTGAACGATGCATAGTGATGCATTTCTGCCTTCATCAACATGCTGACTGTCCCAAAAGGACGGATCAATGGAATCATCATGTGAACAGAAACGAGCTGCGTCTGCAGCAGCGGCTGAATAATCGCCGCTGAATAAATCAGTGTTCCTCTCCCTGTTTCTCCGTCTCACACGGTACAACGCTGGGTCTGTTTCACGTGTAATCTGATTACACTGCATCGCATGCAATCACATTAAAACACATTTCTCAATCAATACATTTATTTGACAGGAAATAGCTTAGAGTGGTTATGATTTGCCACCATTGCTAAATGCAGTGTAATATACATTTATAAAACGCCAGGATGTTTAGTGATGGAGAACGAGCAAGACGAGCTTAATATTGTCTTATTAAAAAGATGCAGATACATCACATGGACAAAAGTCAACACAGAAAGAGTTGTCAGAAAATATTTTGGCATTTGACGTTTCTGAAAACGACGGATACTTTGAATGTTAACATTTCTGAACCAAAAATACGTTTCATATCAGCCTCGTATCACACTTGCAGAAACGTAATGCCATGTGGTTAACGTTGTGAAATGATTGGTTAGAAAAAAGATCATGGTTGGTGTTCGAATAATAACGTACAACATAACAATTAGGGCTGGGACGATACACCTATCTCCCGATACTATCACGATACTTGGGTGCCGATTTGATATGTATTGCGATTCGATATTACGATTTACTGCAATTTTTGTTAACGTTTTTAAAACTAGACCATGGGAAAAAGTTAAATCATA